>NC_091282.1:790775250-791078280 GCF_032444005.1 Ranitomeya imitator | reverse complement strand
TTTCACGGATATTCATTGGTCGCGGCCTCTGTCTGTCGTCGCTGATTGGTCTCGGCAGCTGCCTGTCATGGCTGCCGCGACCAATCAGCGACGGGCACAGTCCGATTAGTCCCTCCGCTGCAGTCAGTGCCCGGCGCCTGCTCTATACTCCCCACAATCAGCGCCCGCTCCATAATCCCCTCCAGTCACCACTCACACAGGGTTAATAGCAGCGGTAACGGGCCACGGTGTAACGCACTCCGTTACCGCTGCTATTAACCCTGTGTGTCCCCAACTATTTACTATTGATGCTGCCTATGCAGCATCAATAGTAAAAATATGTCATGTTAAAAATAATAAAAAAATGAAAAAACCTGCTATACTCACCCTCCATCGCCTTTCCCGCTCCTCGCAACGCTCCAGTGCCCGCTCCATGCAAGCGGCAGCTTCCGGTGCCAAGGATGGTATGTGAGAAGGACCTGCCATGACGTCACGGTCATGTGACCGCAACGTCATCACAGGTCCTGCGCTCATACCAACCCTGGGACTGGAAGCTGCCTCGTGCGATACAGGGCCAGAATTCATCGGAGGGTGAGTATATGTTTATTTTTTATTTTAAGTCTGTATACTACGTGGCTCTGTGCTGTATACTCCATCACTGGGCAATATACTACGTGGCTGGGCAATATACTACGTGACTGGGCAATATACTACGTGGCTGGGCAATATACTATGTGGCTGGGCAATATGCTACGTGGGCTGTGCAATATACTACATGGCTGTGTTATATACTACGTGGCTGGGCAATATGCTACGTGGGCTGTGCAATATACTACATGGCTGTGTTATATACTACGTGGCTGTGTTATATACTACGTGGCTGTGCTATACGCTATGTGGGCTGTGCTATATACTGCGTGGGCTGTGTTATACACTACGTGGCTGTGCTATATGCTACGTGGGCTGTGTTATATGCTATGTGGGTATGCTATATTTCTCTGCTGTATCTGCATCATGAATCATGCTATGTGTTAAAGGGGGGGCCCACTGAGACTCTTTCGCCCGGGGCCCTCTAACACCGCGGCCGGCGCTGCAGCTTTTTAACGCTATTGACGTGCGGGCCCGCGCCCGTACGTCAATAGTTAACAACAGCCACCAGCCATTTGGAGGCTGGCAGCTGAAGTCGGCCGCAGCGCACACGTCGACGGCTTCTGACATCATTGTCAGTCGCCGGCGAGTGCACGCTTCAGCTGCGTGGAGAAAGCAGGAGCGCGGTCAGGTAAGCAGAACTTGTTTTTTTTTTTTGCAGACCCTATCATGTGTGTTGCCCTATTTTTGGTAACCTTTGTGTGTATTGAGCCGAGGAAGGGGCGCCAAACTCGGGAGCAGCCCCGGGCGGCAAAAGCTCTAGCTACGCCCCTGGGTGAAGGTGAAAGTCTGAAAACCTGGTTCTCAAGTTTAAAGCTAGGATAGACTGTGAGGGCAACCACTAATAGAGGAGATTATGTTTTTGTGTTGCATGTGGCTTTTGATCACTCTTTTGGCTGTCACCTTTTGGCATTCTTTCCAATCCATAAGTCTCTGTGCTATATTGAGGCTGGTTTTGGGAAAGGAGTTTTGACTCTTCCAAAATCACGTCCAAAGGTGGAGGGCAGAGGACAGAACCTATGATGATAAGAATTGCTCTTAAACATTTGGAATTTGGCAGCGATCACCAAGACAAGTTCTTAGAATATTCCCTTACTGACGTGATCTAATTAGTTTGGGATTGTTTTAGGCTTCTATAATGGGAAGAAAAATGATACAAAAAGTCAAAACAAACTATCAGCCATGGGCTTCTTCCTATAAATCTGCACTTCCAGGAGCAATTAAGATCTGATCCGCCTGTTATCTGCAGAGCAGAGCTGCCTTCTTCTCTCAGAGATAATGCATTCTCCTTGTTACTGCTCTGAAATAGGTCAGGAGCAGCTTACACACAGATGCCGCAGCCTCCTCCAGACAGACCCTAGATACACATCTTGGATGAGGAAGATGGGACTATGCAATGATTAATAGGGAGGACCTGCAACCAGCTTATCTCTTACGTGAGGTCTGGGCTTCTATGTAATCACTGGAACGTAAACATAAGCCTCCTAACACAATGTCAGTTTAAGGTCCATCATTCTTTTCTGATGCATTCCATAATGTTTTTTACAGTAATAAAACCTATGACAAAGTTCCAAATCCCCTGCATAGTCATACAGATTAATGATAACATTTTCTCTTCCTACAGCTGCCACTAGGGGGAGCATACTGCATAGACAATAAAAACAGAGTATGCAGTGAGTCCATAAGCTCCCCCTAGTGGCAGCTTCTGATATGTAAAGTTTTATCATTTGATGCTTCATCTATGCTGGAAATTTGGAGCTTTGTATCACCTAAATGAAGCTCCAACAGGTATAAAGATATTATAAGATGTATCCATAAGGAATGTTGGACTTTAAAAAGAAAATTGGTTTAAATAGTAGACACTAAATTTACCTATGTACCCCACTAGTAGGAGTGACCCTTCCAATACTGTCCCCTATGGTACTCTACTAGTAAGGGTGACCCGCCCAATAATACCCCTTATGGTAATACAGTAGCAGAGGTGAACCTTACAATAAAGCCCCCTGTGGTACACCACTAGGAATGTGAGCTCTTCAGCATTGACCTTTGTTATGCCCACTAATAACAGTGACCCATTTTTTTTTGTATTACTCCAAAATAATAATAAAAAAAGAATCTGCTCATCACAAGTTGCTAATTTCTGCATTAATCATCTTGTTATTAACAACCCAGAGTTTTTTTTTTTTAAATCCTTTTTGCAAAAACAGCACCACCCCTGACTTCTGACTTTATGTGGTATTGCAGCTAAGATAAGCCAGGTCACCGTATTAATCTACTTTTGCCCCGGAGCTCTAATGTCACTGTCGGGGATGTAAACAGCCATAAAATTGTATTCGAAATTCCAGCTCCACGGTTATAAAATCTTCATCACAACAACACGCTTCTGGTGCACGCAGCATGTTCACTCTAATGGGGCTGAGAGGCAATACTACACACAACACATAACCTATGGACAGGGGTACCGCTAATTTTGTAAGGAGGCAGTCCCCATTATTTTTTTTTTTTAAATTGTATGCAAAATTAAATACTAAAAAGAAAAAAATATACACTGCTCAAAAAACTAAAGGGAATACTTAAACAACAGAATATAACTCCAAGTAAATCAAACTTCTGTGAAATCAAACTGTCCATTCAGTTGTGGGTCAGTAATGGTGTGGGGTGGCATTTCTTTGGAGGGCTGCACAGCCCTCCATGTGTTTACCAGAGGTGGCCTGACTGCCATTAGGTACCGATATGAGATCCTCAGACCCCTTGTGAGACCATATACTGGTGTGGTTGGCCCTGGGTTCCTCCTAATGCAGGACAATGGCAGCCCTCATGTGGCTGGGGTGTGTCAGCAGTTCCTGCAAGATGAAGGCATTGAAGCTATGGACTGGCTCGCCCGTTCCCCAGACCTGAATCCAATTGAGCACATCTGGGACATCATGTCTCATACCATTCACCAATGTTACTTTGCACCACAAACTGTCTAGAAGTTAGTGGATGCTTTAGTCCAGGTCTGGGAGGAGATCCCTCAGGAGACCATCCGTCGCCTCATTAGGAGCATGCCCAGGCATTGTAGGGAGGTCATACACACACTACTGAGCATCATTGTCTTGAGGCATTTCCACTGAAGTTGGATCAGCCTGTAACTTCATTTTCCACTTTGATTTTGAGCATCATTCCAACTCCAGATCTCCGTGGGATATTAGTTGTGATTTACGTTGATAATTTTTAGATTTCATTGTTCTCAACACATTCCACTATGTAATGAATAAAGACTTACAGCTAGAATATTTTATTCAGTGATATCTAGGATGTGGGATTTTAGTGTTCCATTAATTTTTTTGGAGCAGTGTATATTAAAGGCAGAGGTAATGCCTGTAACAACCCACCGTGCTGCCGATTGCTGGAATTGTCTCCACCTTTTTCGTCGCCCCCATTATTTGTGCTGCTTAATACAGAATCATATGTGATGTAAATGCAAAAAAAAACCTTGTTATAATATATACCTTGCTTAGGAAACCATCTCTTTGGTGTTCACCTCATCGTCTGAATACATTAGTTCGTCCAAACCTCAGATACCAGGGAACAGCACAACATGGAGATGTGAGTCATCTGGGGAAGGAAAGACAGGATTCATTAATATAATCAGTGATTAATATATGTATCAACTTTATATAATTTCTTCAACTTTTCTCCCTATTTCTCAATAATTTTTAAGCCTAACTTATTTTAATGTCATCCTTCCTGTTGTTCAATTGGAACATACACAAACAAGTCTGTGTAGTGCAGAGAGGTAGACTACGGTAGAGCAGATGTAAATTCCTGTAACCACTTCTGGTCACAAAGCTGTATTTACCCACATGGTTGTCACCCAAATGGGAAGATAATTGACTGCTAGGCAGCAAAAAATAATTGTAACAAGAGTTAACAGTTTTTGTGCTGTGCACAAGTCTTGCCCCTTTGGTTCGGAGGACGACCGTACAGGGTGGTGCTGACAAAGCCTTCTAGTTCTTGGCTGCTGGAGGCAGAATTTCCTGAGTGTCGGTTTGCAGAAGAAGGAACCCAAAGTCCATGCGTGCCCACCCAGGTGTATGGTCCACACTATAAAGAAGGTGGACCAGAGAATGATCTAAGGCTACGTTCACATTAGCGTTTTGCGGTGCTGCGTCGGCGACGCAACGCACAACGCATGCAAAAACGCATGCAAAACGCAGCTTTTTGTGACGCATGTGTTCTTTTTTTCATGATTTTTGGCGCAGAAAAAACTGCATCATGCAGCGTTTTCTGTTGCACCAAAAAAAGCATGCATCACAAAATGCAAGACAACGCATGTCCATGCGCCCCCCATGTTAAATATAGGGGCGCATGGCGCATGCGTCGCCGCGGCTGCACCTGACGCAGCCCCGCAAAACGCTAATGTGAACGTAGCCTTAGTGTTGAGCCTAAGAGTCCTTCTCTACCTAATGAGCATTTTGCACACACAGATCAGTGGGACAATTGCCTAATAAACTCGCCTGCGCCTTGAATATTGATGGAGCCGATTATTGTAGTGTACACAGGACCTCTCCGACACATGAAGGAGCTTTAAATGTGAGCCAACACTCACATTGACGCAACCCCAAAAATGGGTCTTTGTGTGGAGATCGAAATCTCTCTCGCTAATTTAAGTGCCTCCTGAAAAAATCATACCAAGACCTTTTTTTATTATCAACATATGTGTCATTCTGATCCTCCTGGCTACAGTCCATCATTTTTAGCCATTTCCCAGATTTGATGGGATTGGATCAAAAATCTTGACAGTTCCAGTAACTAAGGACTGTCGGCAGTCACGTCAGTTTTTATGACACTTTCTGCTTCCATTTCTGCTTCCACCATCTTTACTTTTAGGTATAATGTGTTTTCACTGTTGTTCCCTCTGACATTTCATATGTATAAGATTATACATTATTTGTCATCTACTGCACAATTCAGAAGTATGTTAGTCCTTTGTAATGTCTTTCCGTAATGGCAGCCATTTACTGTCATCAACTTCCGTTTTGTATAGTGTCCATGTTACATCAGGGATGAAAGCCCGTGCCTGTATAATGATAACATTTAGCATTCCTCCGTTCAGTAAGTGATTGTTATGCTGTCCTATGGAAACTGGGTAATGCTGAGCTATCAGAGCATTGATTGACAGCTCGGCTGTTTAATTTGTGACTGGGAGGTGCGGGACTTTCTCCAGGTGCTATGTGTGCTAGAGATTGCCCAAGCTATTTAACTGAGCCATCTGCCCCTGATCCCTGCCAGACATAGTTTGTGCTTCCTGCTGAAAATTTGCCTGATTCTGTTGTTCTGATATTCTGCTGCCTGACGTTTTGGACCATGTTCTGATTATCCCTTTGTCTTGTCATTTTGCTTTGATCCACTATCTCCTGGAATTTTGACTCTTGGTCCATGACCTGACTTACGCCGTTATCTTTTCCCATGGTTATGTACATGATCTCTTGGTACTGACCCTGGAACGTCTGACTTCTCTGCCTCAAGGTCTATCCATGAGTAATGACTAGCATCACAGAACAACAATAAAAGACCCACTCTATACTAGGAACACCCCGCAAGACCTGCTACATACTGGTGGCACCCCATAAGACCAAACATATACCAGGAGCACCTGACAAGAACCACCATATATTGGGAACAGCCAACATGATCTAACACATACCATTAACACCCCACAAGACCTGTTGTATAATGGTAACACTTTGCATGACCTGCCATAACCCGGGACCACCCAACAAGACCCACCTTATACTAGGAACATCCTACATGATCTGCTGTATACCAGAACCTGCCACAAGACCTGCCATATACCAGGAGCACCCAAAAAGACTTGCCTTATAAAGGGAGCACCCAAAAAGACCTGCCATATGAAGGGAGTACATAAAAGACCCGCCATTTACTGGAAATACCCAACAAGACCTGCCGTACAGCAGGAACACCCCACAAGACCTGCCATATACTGGGAACTCCCCACAAGATCTTGTATACACCGGGAACACACAACAAGACCTGACGTATACCAGGAACCTGTCCATACATGACCGGGAATTAAATGCCATGACCAGTAAATATCCCCATTTTATGTGGGATTCACAAATTACTGTGAGCGTCAACTAAAAATTAATATTTGATTATTATATTTGATTTGATAATGTTGAATAGCTTTTATGCAATTGTTAGTTCTGAGCCCTGGAAAATCATCTGTCTATGCTCACTATGGTTAAATATATTCTTTATTGTTAATATGGAAAGGTAATGTAATTATATGTTTATGTTGGTGATAGATTGCCCATTTTATACATTGTTAACATAGTTACAATACCAGAGTGAAGCGCAATCATTTGTGGATAGCTAAGTATATCTGGGACGCGTACTCTGCGCAGAGCCAGCGGTGCAGGACACTTTGATCATGCGCATTAAAATCCAATAGGACGGCGGTTGTGCGTTTCACTTGGAACGCAAATGATCATGGAACGTGTGAAGCACTTCCGAGTTGGTTGCTGCGCAATGAGATTATCAGTTTGCCTGTTTGTAATACGCTTTGTATTGCGGGGTAGCCGCAGTGAGCGGCCTTATGCGCCCCATTTGGGACACATACCTGTTGTGAATTCTGTTGTCGGGCCCCCTCCTGTAGTCATGAATGGTACTTCGGCTGGTTCTGTCCATGGACTTCCTCTGGTGGGTGTTTCTGAGTTTCACAGGTGATGAGGTTTATTCATTAGCTGCTGCTCTATTTAACTCCACTTAGATCTTTGCTCCATGCCACCTGTCAATGTTCCAGTATTGGTCTAGTTCACTCCTGGATCGTTCTTGTGACCTGTCTTCCCATCAGAAGCTAAGTTCCAGCTTGTATTTCTTTGGTTTGCTATTTTTCTGTCCAGCTTGCTATTTATTTGTTGTCTTGCTTGCTGGAAGCTCTGGGACGCAGAGGGAGCGCCTCCGCACCATGAGTTGGTGTGGAGGGTCTTTTTGCGCCCTCTGCGTGGTCTTTTTGTAGGTTTTTGTGCTGACCGCAAAGTAACCTTTCCTATCCTCGGTCTGTTCAGTAAGTCGGGCCTCACTTTGCTAAATCTATTTCATCTCTGTGTTTGTATTTTCATCTTTACTCACAGTCATTATATGTGGGGGGCTGCCTTTTCCTTTGGGGAATTTCTCTGAGGCAAGGTAGGCTTTATTTTTCTATCTTCAGGGCTAGCTAGTTTCTTAGGCTGTGCCGAGTTGCATAGGGAGCGTTAGGCGCAATCCACGGCTATTTCTAGTGTGTTTGATAGGTTTAGGGATTGCGGTCAGCAGAGTTCCCACGTCCCAGAGCTCGTCCTTATTATCAGTAACTATCAGGTCATTCCGTGTGCTCTTAACCACCAGGTCCATTATTGTCCTGACCACCAGGTCATAACACATACCTTCCACAAAAATATGTTTTGTGTGTCCGACATGGAGCGCATTAGACTCTAGTACTTAATATAGCGGGGGTTGTGCGTTTCACCCGGAATGCAAACTATGAGGTGACGCACTTCTGGCTTGATCGCTGTGCAATGAGAGTACTGCGTGTTCTGTGAGGCACGCATTTTACATTACGTGCCAGCCACAGTGCGCAGCTTTATGCATTCCACTTAGGACACAAATTATCCACAAATACATATATTTTTTGCGCGTTCTACCTGGAGCACATACTATTTACAAATGTGTGACTGACTTCCGGTTTAGATTGTTTCCGGGATGACCCAAAGGTCACTTCAACTTGTGAAGACTAAAGCTAGGGGATAAACAAATGGACCCAGTGTGAGAGGAAGTTTGACATCAGGGACCTCTAGGGATTTAAGGAAGTGAGTCTTTAGCGCGATGGGCCATATATGCATAAAAGGAAATGAAATCAATCACCATGCAGCACCAATTATCCCGCCTCCTGATGATGCTGAATGGAGAAACGCGTAGAGGTTTTTCATGACATTTGAAACATAAGTATTCTCTTTCTATGCTGTAATCATGTTGAGATCTCTTTGTGTGTATACATGTTTATCTCTCTCATATAGGATGATCATGGGTATCAATGTTCCTAATAAGAGGTTGGTTGGTTGACCAATAGTAGGTGTTTGAATAGCAGGCTCAAAAATAATGAATATATGCAGTTGCTCATAAGATTTCCACTGGCATACATTCCATAGTCTGGGATCTCATTGTGTTAATTAAAGGGAACCTGTCACCCCGTTTTTTCAGATTGAGATAAAAATACCGTTAAATAGGGCCTGAGCTGTGTGTTACAATAGTGTATTTTGTATACTCTGATTCCCCACCTATGCTGCCGAAATACCATACCAAAGTCGCCGTTTTCGCCTGTCAATCAGGCTGGTCTGGTCAAATGGGCGTGGTGACATCACTGTTTCTTCCCCCAGATCTTGCTCATCTTTCCGAGTTTGCATCTCGACTTCAGAAAAATGGCCGCCGCGATCGACATCTGTGCACGCGCGGCATTCCGCGGCCATTTTCCTGAAGCCCCAGGCAGCAGAGCACTCCATCTGCGCACGCGCGGCCTCAGGAAGATGGCCGCCCCCACCGATAACCAGGGGAATAGCGCAGATCGCGCCCTTTTTCTTCACCTGCGCAGTGGATTCGGCAGTTGGGCATGCGCAAACCACTACGCCACCAACAAAAAGATGAGCAAGATCTGGGGGAAGAAACAGCGCTGTCACCATGCCCATTCGACCAGACCAGCCTGATTGACAGGCGAAAACGGCGACTTTGGTAAGGTATTTTGGCAGCATAGGTGGGGAATCAGGGTACACAAAATACACTATTGTAATGCACAGCTCAGGCCCTATTTAACGGTATTTTTATCTCAATCTGAAAAAACGGGGTGACAGGTTCCCTTTAAGATACATAGATTATGCCTGTCCATATGATGCCTTTTTGGAATTCAGTATATATATCTTTTTTGCTATTCTGACGCGGCACTAGATTTATTCCTGATAAGGGACTTATAGGGTCAGCTGCCATGGAGTGGGGGCGCCATTTCCGCTGACACCCACCAATATGCAGGTAACTCAAAGACCAGGGAACAGCTTAGTTAGATACGTTTTATGCACATGTCACTTTATTAGTGCTAGTCTATTCACCCTTTTGTTCACACTAAGTCATTTGCTGTTCAAATTCTACTCCTTTTCCCTGCGTTGGTATAAAAGACTGATTGGATGGAGCACCAACATAGGGGTATCTAGGAGCTCCGTAGGGAGAGCCGCCGAGGAGCGGGGGCGCCATCTATCGTTTGTATGTTTAGGGTGCCAACCTCCGCTGTTAGGCAGATATTCAGCCTAGGGATCCTAGCATAACATAGGGAGCACTTTATTTGCACAGTGATTGTTGTTTGTCTCTTTTAGAAAGATTTTCTTAATAAAAGTTATATTTTATGGTCATCAAAATTACATTAGGGTTTTCATTTTTTGTTTGTTTTGTATACCAGGAACTCCCCACAAGATCTTATAAATACCGCTAACACTTCTGAAAAGCTGTCATTTGGCAATGCTCTGTGCCTGTCCTTGAGACATCACTTATTTTACTCTTGTCAGAGCCTCTTTGATTCCTATGATTGCCCCTTTTTCTGCCTCTAATTCATCAATTTTGAAAATTGGCTTTCCTTGCTGCCTAATGTGTCATTTATGACCAGCTAATCAATGTCATTCACTTCACCTATTAGTGGTTATAACATTATGGCTGATCGGTATAGAAAAGTAAGAAAGAGATGCTCGTGCTCTGAAGGACCCAACCAGTCCATGTACTACAGGGTCAACCATTTGTCCGAACACCCAGCCTGTAATATCACATATACCCAGCAGAGGAAGAAGGAAATGTATGGGTGGTGAAAGCTCTTCTTGGTGATCACAATAGATCATGGGAGGTTTCTGATTACTTCAGTTCAAAAGATATCAGTGAGATGAAGAAATTTGGTGGGTCGCCATGGTAGGTTCTGTTTTATGAAATATTCTGGATTATCAGATAATTTTTTCTATATTTTATTTTGCTTTCTTTGTTTTTTTGCTTTTCTCTCCAGCTGGCTTTGCTATCCTCACACTAACCTCTTGTCTTTGAGATCACATTACAGGATCTTTACTCCGGCTGCTTTATCATTTGCGGTTGCTCGATGCATCCACAAAGCCGGCTAAGTGCAGAGCGAGTATCTGTAAAGCGCTGCACTAAAATATCCACCAGTAATTGCTTCTTATAATCAGGCTCCGAGCCCGGAGTCCTGTGGCCGTGTTTATTAAGCAGATCAGCAGCTAATCTTCCAAGAAGTTCAGAAAATAAAGGCGAGAGGGAGAAAACATGAGCATTATAGCAGAAGACTGACACATGCTTCCAGGGGCCCCTGATCAAAGAGCCAATGCATAGGACAAGTACTTAGGGCCCCTATTCTTCTAGAGCTCATGAGCGAAACCGCCACCGTATAGCCCTCTAACAAGACCCTACAACAACTTCCAAAGACCTGCAGGCCTCACTTGCCTCAGTGAAGGTCAGTGTTCATGACTCCACCAAAAATGGCCTGCATGGCAGAGTTCCAAGACAAAAAACACTGATGAGCAATAAGAACATAAACGCTCGTCTCAGGTTTGCCAGAAAACCTCTTGATGATCCCCAAGACTTTTCAGAGAATACTCTGTGGACTGACCAGACAAATGTTGAACTTTTTGGAAGGTGTATGTCCCATTACATCTGGCATAGAAATAACACAGCATTTCAGAAAAGGAACACCATACCAAAAATGAAATATGGTGGTGGTAGTGTGATGGTCTGGGGCTGTTTTGCTGCTTAAGGACCTGGAAGACTTGCTGTGGTAAATGGAACCATGAATTCTGCTGTTGCAGCGCCCCAGGGTCCTGGTCATTGCAGTAATATCATTCTCCTCTAGGGGGGAGTGATGCTACGTCTGAAGGCAATAAAGGAGATCACTTTACCAGGTATCACAAAGCCATGCAACACACTTCACTCTCCAGCCCACCAGGGGGAGCTATGCTCCTATTTATTAGGGCACTCTTCACAATTAGGTAAAACTGGTGGTCTGGATAGGAAGTAAGGCAGAAGCTGACTGGGCTTCACCCAGGCAGTACCTGTCAGTCAGACAGAGGAAAGGAGGAACATCTTGCAGTTGCCGACAGAGGGTCCCTGACAGGGGTGGGATCCTGTCAGAGGCCTAGACAGAAGGCCATGGAGCTGCGACTGCATACCGATGCGGCAGCATCCTAAGGAAGGACACAAAAGAAAATTGTATTGTAGAGGGTGAGAAACGAAGTCATAGCAAAAGGAGAGGAAAACCAGAAGGAGTTCTGCCCTATACAGGCTGCCTCCTTCTGAGGCGCAGGATCTGGTAGCCGGAACACCGAGGGAGCAATCTTCTCCATGCATTGCTTCAGAGACTGGCAGGACAGTTAATTGCACATTGCTGATCCGCACCTATAACCAGGAGGCACGGTGGCAACTTGTGGGGGCTGGGGCATGCTAGAGTCCCTGTAAAAAGCCTCAGGCCACCAGTCATACGGGTTTGTTTCTATCCATCTAGGGGACAGAGAGAGACATAACATCTAGAACCCCAACAACAGTTGTGAGGACCTTACGAGAGGCTCAGCAGTAAGGTACTACAACATCCAGGCGCTACAGGAAGGCTACTGATTTCCACCTGGATAAGGGGACTCAGGATTTGCCTTCGGACCGTGCGGACTCTGCCTGCCCTGTGATCTGGTGCTCTGGACTGTGGATGCTGAAGCCTTCAGTAAAGGTAAAGAGACTGCAACCTTGTGTCCTCTTTCTTCACTGCGTCTCACATCATCCACCATCTACACTCTGGGAAGCCCTGGGGACATACTTCACCTGTGGGAAGGTATACCATCTAGCTGCCATAACATCACCCCAGCGGACCCCTAAGCAGCGTCGGTCACCCTGACCGAATACCACAGGTGGCGTCACAAACATTTCCCCTTTAAAGACCTTTCCCCATTTACAACGGACCTCCCAATGGCCACAGACCGGGTCAGCCACCGTGACATCCCCCTTGATAACCGAAGGACCCGATACCGAGTGCCCCTAGCCTTTGGGGGCGCTCCACTGTCTACCAAAAAATCCTGAAGGAGAATGTCCGGCCATCTGTGTGTGACCTCAAGCTGAAGCGCACTTGGGTTATGCAGCAGGACAATGATTCAAAACATACCAGCAAGTCCAACTCTCAATGGCTTAATTAAAACAAAATTAAGACTTTGGAGTCCATGTCCAGACCTTATTCCAATTAAGATGCAGTGGCATGACCTTAAAAATGCGGTTAATGCTCCGGAACCCTCCAGTGTGGCTGAATTTCAACAATTCTGTAAAGATGAGTGGCCAAAATTCCTCCAGAGCATTGTAAAAGACTCATTGCCAATTATCAGAGACACTTGATTGTTGTTACTGCTAAGGGCGGCCCACCCAGTTATTAGGTTTAGAGGGCAATCACTTTTTCACACAGAACCCTGCATGTTGGATTTATTTTTCCCTTAATAAAGACCTGACATATTTATAAACTGCATTTTGTGATTACTTGTGTTATCTTTGTAATATTAATATTTACATGTGTTTGGTGATCTGAAACTATATCTAAATATGTAAGTGTGACAAACATGAAAAAGAATAGGAAATCAGGAAGGGGGTGAACACTTTTTCACACAACTTTATGTAATATTTGGATCCCCAATGATGCATTGTAAAAGAAATCATTTTTCACGTATCATCTCGAATAGGGTGAGCATGACATGGTGGAATGGCTTTTAATGTTTTTTTTGTTCATCAAAATTATATGAACCAAGTCCCCAATATTATTTTCATACACTATTACTGTTTATTTATTTGCCACGTTATTGATATCTTTTTCATATTAAGATTTACACGGACACGATATTTATTAATCATTAGCATCATATGTCACTTACTACTATGCATTTGTCACATATGACACTGACATTTGACTTCATTGTATTCTTTCATCTATCTATATAATCGTCTAAGGGTCACTTCTGTCTGTCTGTTTGTCACGGAAATCCCGCGTCGCTGATTGGTCAATCAGTGACGGGCACAGTCCAGCTGCGAATTCGCCCCTTCCTATTCTCCGTCAGTGCCCCCTCCATACTCCCCTCCAGTCGGCACTCATACAGGGTTAATGGCTGCGTTACACCGCGTTATGTCGCGGTGTAACGCAGTCCATTAACGCTGCTATTAACCCCTTCATGACCCAGCCTATTTTGACCTTAAAGACCTTGCCGTTTTTTGCAATTCTGACCAGTGTCCCTTTATGAGGTAATAACTCAGGAACGCTTCAACGGATCCTAGCGGTTCTGAGATTTTTTTTTCGTGACATATTGGGCTTCATGTTAGTGGTAAATTTAGGTCAATAAATTCTGCGTTTATTTGTGATAAAAACGGAAATTTGGCGAAAATTTTGAAAATTTCGCAATTTTCACATTTTGAATTTTTATTCTGTTAAACCAGAGAGTTATGTGACACAAAATAGTTAATAAATAACATTTCCCACATGTATACTTTACATCAGCACAATTTTGGAAACAAAATTTTTTTTTGCTAGGAAGTTATAAGGGTTAAAATTTGACCAGCGATTTCTCATTTTTACAACGAAATTTACAAAACCATTTTTTTTAGGGACCACCTCACATTTGAAGTCAATTTGAGAGGTCTATATGGCTAAAAATACCCAAAAGTGACACCATTCTAAAAACTGCACCCCTCAAGGTACTCAAAACCACATTCAAGAAGTTTATTAACCCTTCAGGTACTTCACAGCGGCAGAAGCAACATGGAAGGAAAAAATGAACATTTAACTTTTCAGTCACAAAAATTATCTTTTAGCAACAATTTTTTTATTTTCCCAATGGTAAAAGGAGAAACTGAACCACGAAAGTTGTTGTCCAATTTGTCCTGAGTACACTGATACCTCATATGTTGGGGTAAACCACTGTTTGGGCGCACGGCAGGGCTTGGAAAGGAAGGAGCGCCATTTGACTTTTTGAATGAAAAATTGGCTCCACTCTTTAGCGGACACCATCTCACGTTTGGAAAGCCCCTGTGTGCCTAAAAATTGGAGCTCCCCCACAAGTGACCCCATTTTGGAAACTAGACGCCCCAAGGAACTTATCTAGATGCATAGTGAGCACTTTGATCCCCCAGGTGCTTCACAAATTGATCCGTAAAAATGAAAAAGTACTTTTTTTTCACAAAAAAATTCTTTTAGCCTCAATTTTTTCATTTTCACATTGGCAACAGGATAAAATGGATCCTAAAATTTGTTGGGCAATTTCTCCTGAGTACACCAATACCTCACATGTGGGGGTAAACCACTGTTTGGGCACATGGTAAGGCTCGGAAGGGAAGGAGCGCCATTTGACTTTTTGAATGAAAAATTATCTCCATCGTTAGCGGACACCATGTCGCGTTTGGAGAGCCCCTGTGTGCCTAAACATTGGAGCTCCCCCACAAGTGACCCCATTTTGGAAACTAGACTCCCCAAGGAACTTATCTAGATGCCTAGTGAGCACTTTAAACTCCCAGGTGCTTCACAAATTGATCTGTAAAAATGAAAAAGTACTTTTTTTTCACAAAAAAATTCTTTTCGCCTCAATTTTTTCATTTTCACATGGGCAATAGGATAAAATGGATCATAAAATTTGTTGGGCAATTTCTCCCGAGTATGCCGATACCTCAAATGTGGGGGTAAACCACTGTTTGGGCACACGGCAGGGCTCGGAAGGGAAGGCGCGCCATTTGACTTTTTGAATGGAAAATTAGCTCCAATTGTTAGCGGACACCATGTCGCGTTTGGAGAGCCCCTGTGTGCCTAAACATTGGAGCTCCCCCACAAGTGACCCCATTTTGGAAACTAGACCCCCCAAGGAACTTATCTAGATGCATATTGAGTACTTTAAACCCCCAGGTGCTTCACAGAAGTTTATAACGCAGAGCCATGAAAATAAAAAATAATTTTTCTTTCCTCAAAATGATTTTTTAGCCTGGAATTTCCTATTTTGCCAAGGGTAATAGGAGAAATTGGACCCCAAATGTTCTTGTCCAGTTTGTCCTGAGTATGCTTTTACCCCATATGTGGGGGTAAACCACTGTTTGGGCGCACGGCAGGGCTCGGAAGGGAAGGCACGCCATTTGGCTTTTTAAATGGAAAATTAGCTCCAATCATTAGCGGACACCATGTCACGTTTGGAGAGCCCCTGTGTGCCTAAACATTGGAGATCCCCCACAAATGACCCCATTTTGGAAACTAGACCCCCAAAGGAACTAATCTAGATGTGTGGTGAGGACTTTGAACCCCCAAGTGCTTCACAGAAGTTTATAACGCAGAGCCATGAAAATAAAAAATAAAAATTATTTTCTCAAAAATGATCTTTTAGCCTGCAATTTTTTATTTTCCCAAGGGTAACAGGAGAAATTTCACCCCAAAAGTTGTTGTACAGTTTCTCCTGAGGAAACTAGACCCCCAAAGGAACTTATCTAGATGTGTGGTGAGCACTTTGAACCCCCAAGTGCTTCACAGAAGTTTACAACGCAGAGCCGTGAAAATAATAAATACGTTTTCTTTCCTCAAAAATAATTATTTAGCCCAGAATTTTTTATTTTCCCAAGGGTTACAGAAGAAACTGGACCCCAAAAGTTGTTGTCCAGTTTCTCCTGAGTACGCTGATACCCCATATGTGGGGGTAAACCACTGTTTGGGCACATGCCGAGGCTCGGAAGTGAAGTAGTGACGTTTTGAAATGCAGACTTTGATGGAATGCTCTGTGGGCGTCACGTTGCGTTTGCAGAGCCCCTGAAGTGGCTAAACAGTAGAAACCCCCCACAAGTGACCCCATTTTGGAAACTAGACCCCGAAAGGAACTTATCTAGATGTGTGGTGAGCACTTTGAACCCCCAAGTGCTTCACAGAAGTTTACAACGCAGAGCCGTGCGTCACGTTGCGTTTGCAGAGCCCCTGGTGTGCCTAAACAGTAGAAACCCCCCACAAGTGTCCCCATTTTAGAAACTGGACCCCCCAAGGAACTTATCTAGATATGTGGTGAGCACTTTGAACCCCCAAGTGCTTCACAGACGTTTACAACGCAGAGCCTTGAAAATAAAAAATCAGTTTTCTTTCCTCAAAAATGATGTTTTAGCAAGCATTTTTTTATTTTCACAAGGGTAACAGGAGAAATTGGACCCCAGTAATTGTTGCGCAGTTTGTCCTGAGTACACTGATACCCCATATGAGGGGGTAAACGACTGTTTGGGCACACGTCGGGGCTCGGAATTGAGGGAGCACCATTTGACTTTTTGAATACAAGATTGGCTGGAATCAATGGTGGCGCCATGTTGCGTTTGGAGACCCCTGATGTGCCTAAACAGTGGAAACCCCTCAATTCTACCTCCAACACTAACCCCCCCACACCCCTAACCCTAATCCCAACTGTAGCCATAACCCTAATCACAACCCTAACCACAACCCTAATTCCAACCCTAACCCTAAGGCTATGTGCCCACGTTGCGGATTCGTGTGAGATTTTTCAGCATCATTTTTGAAAAATCCGCGGGTAAAAGGCACTGCGTTTTACCTGCGGATTTTCCGCGGATTTCCAGTGTTTTTTGTGCGGATTTCATCTGCGGATTCCGCACGGTATTTTCCGCACCATGGGCACAGCGGATTTGGTTTTCCATAGGTTTACTTGGTACTGTAAACCTGATGGAACACTGCTGCGAATCCGCAGCGGCCAATCCGCTGCGGATCCGCAGCCAAATCCGCACCGTGTGCACATAGCCTAATTCTAAAGGTATGTGCACACGCTGCGGAAAACGCTGCGGATCCGCAGCAGTTTCCCATGAGTTTACAGTTCAATGTAAACCTATGGGAAACAAAAATCGCTGTACACATGCTGCAGAAAAACTGCACGGAAACGCAGCGGTTTACATTCCGCAGCATGTCTCTTCTTTCTGCGGATTCCGCAGCGGTTTTACAACTGCTCCAATAGAAAACCGCAGTTGTAAAACCGCAGTGAAATGCGCAGAAAAAACATGATAAATCCGCCATAAATCCGCAGCGGTTTAGCACTGCGGATTTATCAAATCCGCAGCGGAAAAATCCGCAGAGGACCAGAATACGTGTGCACATACCAAAACCCTAACCCTAGCCCTAACCCTAACCCTAGCTCTAACCCTAACCCTAGCCCTAACCCTAACCCTAACCCTAGCCCTAACCCTACCCCTAACCCTAGCCCTAACCCTAACCCTAGCCCTAAACCTAGCCCTAACCCTAACCCTACACTTAACCCTAGCCCTAACCCTAGCCCTAACCCTACCCCTAACCCTAGCCCTAACCCTAACCCTAGCACTAACCCTAACCCTACCCCTAACCCTAGCCCTAACCCTAGCCCTAACCCTAACCCTAACCCTACCCCTAACCCTATTCTAACATTAGTGGAAAAAAAAAAATTCTATATTTTTTTTATTGTCCCTACCTATGGGGGTGACAAAGGGGGGGGGGTCATTTATCATTTTTTTTATTTTGATCACTGGGATAGATTATATCTCAGTGATCAAAATGCACTTTGAACGAATCTGCCGGCCGGCAGATTCGGCGGGCGCACTGCGCATGCGCCCGCCATTTTGGAAGATGGCGGCGCCCAGGGAGAAGACGGATGGACCCCGGCAGGATCGGTAAGTATGGTGGGGTGGGGGGGAGCACGGGGGGGGGGGGGGATCGGAGCATGGGGGGGTGGATCGGAACGCGGGAGGGGTGGAACGGAGCACGGGGGGTGGAACGGAGCACGGGGGGGTGGAACGGAACACGGGGGGGTGGAACGGAGCACGGGGGGATGGATCGGAGTGCAGGGGGGGTGATTGGAGTACGGGGGGGTGATTGGAGCATGGGGGTGAGCGGACAAGAGCACGGGGGGAGCGGAGCACAGGACGGAGGGGAGCGGGGCAGTGTACCGGGCAGATCGGAGGGCTGGGGGGGCGATCGGTGGGGAGGGGTGGGGGCACATTAGTATTTCCAGCCATGGCCGATGATATTGCAGCATCGGCCATGGCTGGATTGTAATATTTCACCCGTTATAATAGGTGAAATATTACAAATCGCTCTGATTGGCAGTTTCACTTTCAACAGCCAATCAGAGCGATCGTAGCCACGGGGGGGTGAAGCCACCCCCCCCTGGGCTAAACTACCACTCCCCCTGTCCCTGCAGATCGGGTGAAATGGGAGTTAACCCTTTCACCCGATCTGCAGGGACGCGATCTTTCCATGACGCCACATAGGCGTCATGGGTCGGATTGGCACCGACTTTCATGACGCCTACGTGGCGTCATGGGTCGGGAAGGGGTTAACCCTGTGTGACCAACTTTTTACTATTGATGCTGCCTATGCAGCATCAATAGTTAAAAGATCTAATGTTAAAAATTATAACAAAAAATTAAAAATCATTATATTCTCACCTTGCGGTGCCTTTCCCGCTCCTTGTGACGCTCCGGTCCCAAGAATGCATTGCGGTCTCGCGAGACCGCTACGTCATCATCTCGCGAGACCGCAATGCATTCTTGGGACCAGAGCGTCGCAAGGAACATTACTAAAGGCCTGGCCTGGATCTGGGGGGCCGCCGGAAGGTGCGTATGTAACTATTTTTTATTTTAATTATTTTTTTAACAGTGATATGATGCCCACATTGCTATATACTACGTGGGCTGTGTTATATACTTTGTTGACTGTGTTATATACTGCGTGGGCTGTGCTATATACTATATGGGCTGTGCTATATACTATGTGGGCTGTGTTAGATACTATGTGGGCTTCCAAAAACATACTGATAGGGAATTTAGATTGTGAGCCCCATCGGGGACAGTGATGATAATGTGTGCAAAAATGTAAAGCGCTGCGGAATATGTTAGCGCTATATAAAAATAAAGATTATTATTATTATTATTTGTTATATACTGCATGGGCTGTGCTATATACTACGTGGCTGTGCAATTTATTACGTGGCTGGGCAATATACTACGTGGCTGTGTTATATACTGCATGGGCTGTGCTATATACTACGTGGGCGGTGCTATATACTACGTGGGCTGTGCTATATACTATATGGGCTGTGCTATATACTATGTGGGCTGTGTTAGATACTATGTGGGCTTCCAAAAACATACTGATAGGGAATTTAGATTGTGAGCCCCATCAGGAACAGTGATTATAATGTGTGCAAAAATGTAAAGCGCTGCGGAATATGTTAGCGCTATATAAAAATAAAGATTATTATTATTATTTGTTATATACTGCATGGGCTGTGCTATATACTACGTGGCTGTGCAATTTATTACGTGGCTGGGCAATATACTACGTGGCTGTGTTATATACTGCATGGGCTGTGCTATATACTACGTGGGCGGTGCTATATACTACGTGGGCTGTGTTATATACTACGTGGGCTGTGCTATATACTATGTGGCTGTGTTATATACTATGTGGGCTGTGTTATATACTACATGGCCTGTGTTATATACTGCGTGGGCTGTGCTATATACTACGTGGGCTGTGCTATATACTACGTGGGCTGTGCTATACACTGCACGGGCTGTGCTATACACTACATGGCTGTGGTATATACTACATGGCCTGTGCTATATACTACGTGGGCTGTGCTATAAACTACGTGGCTGTGCTATATACTATGTGGCTGTGGTATATACTATGTGGCTGTACTATATACTATGTGGGCTGTGCTATATACTATGTGGCTGTGCTATATACTATGTGGGCTGTGTTATATGCTATGTGGGTTGTTATATACTACGTGGCTGTTTTATATGCTACGTGGGCTGTGCTGTATGCTACGTGGGCTGTGTTATATACTACGTGGCTGTGCTATATGCTACGTGGGCTGTGTTATATGCTACGTGGCTGTGCTATATTTCTCTGCTGTATCTGTGCATCATGAATCATGGTATCTGTTAAAAAGGGGGGCCCACTGAGCCTCTTTCACCTGGGGCCCTCAAAAACCTGGAGCAGGCCCTGGCTTCACTGATAGGTCACGCACGGCCATGAACAATCAGCGACAGGCGCAGTCCGGCTGCAAATTGGAGCAGAATTTGAACCACGCTTCTCTAATTGGTCGAACCCGGACGGCCAAATCCTGTGTATTCATTGCATTATTCTGAAAACTTCATAAATAAACTACATACATATTCTAGAATACCCGATGCCATAGAATCAGGTCACCATCTAGTTTCTATATAAGCATTTAATGAACAACAGAGAAAAACACCCGAAATAAGTCCAGTGATAGAATAAAATCAAAATTTCATTTAATAAATACCAAAATGATAAAAAGGTGGGGGGCTTGGTGGGGACAATACCAGAGCTTGAGGGGCACACCAAAGAGACTAACAAACTGCAGAGTATAGAGTAGCATCAAATAAATAAATACATAAAGTAGGAGACGGCAGTGAACATGTGCGACAATTAATTAACCAGAAGAATTACTAAATATGCTGCCACTCCAAGAGAAGTGCAATAAAAGTGCATGCGAAAGGTGGCATAGGTAAGGTATAGAAAAAAAATATATATATGCTATTAAAGTGCAAATGCATAGTGTGAAGAGGGATGGAGAAAAACCAGCACAATCGCTGGATGACACAATACCTAGTGATAATATTTGTATAAATAGATGCTGCCCAAATACAGTCTCCAAATGAAACCCTCCAAATAGTTACCTAACAGCACACTGCAGAGTCCCTAGGATGCGCCTGACCCCGACTCACGTTTCGGCGTCTGCCTTCGTCAGGGGGTGGCGTCATCCATGGGAGCAGAGGTATAAATCAAGCGAGCAGCCAATGAGAGGGGGAACAGGCACGAGTAACGCTTGCTCGCATTGGAGGTTACCACGGTGACCCACACTGCCCGCCCACGTAACCCACAGTGCCGCAATCATCTGATGCGACAACAAGGGGCACGGACAAGGCAGGCGGAGCCCCGTGGAATGCAATGCCGACTAGCGTTCCACCTGACCCGCTGTCATTGGTAAAGAGAGAACATGTGATATGCAGGTCCTGGCAGGTAAAAACAACCAATGTGCACACAATATAATTGACCACCTGACATGCTGTCATTGGTCAGAAAGAGAACATGTGACATGCAGGTCCTGGCAGATAGAAAAATGTAAACGGACAAAGAAAGTAAAAAACCATGGCACGAACAGTACATATATATATATATACCGGTGAGTACTGCAAAAATGGTGAAAGTACAATATTAAACCAACATCATGACTAAAAAGGGGACATTAAGAAAAATAATGAAAATAGAATAATTAAGAAATGAAAATAACCGAAAAAAATAATAAAAAATAACAATAATAGGAAAAATAATAATAAGGGCAAAATTAAGAAAAAGAAAAAGTGATGAATCTAAATATATACAATAAATGAATACAAAAGATAAATAAATAAACAAATTTAAAAAATGAAAACAAGGAAGAGAAAAGAGGTGACTACTATAAATGAGTAATGAATAATACAGAAATTGCATAAAAATCAAACATAAGAGGAAAAATCATGAGAACAATGTGGACAGATAATAATATAATAACTTTTGATTAATTTGAACTCAAATAGTATTACCAATATTGACCAGCAGTTAGAAACTACGTACACGTTGGCAAAAACCCAATTATCCACTGAGAATCTCCAGTCCATTTCCCAATCCATGGAAAAGGAATTGGATACATGGGCTAAAGGTATACAAGATAATCAGGCTAAGAAATTACCAAGGGACCTGAAAGATCTACAACTAAATAAGATCTACAGATGGAAAAAAACACCTGTTTCTGACCTTATCCGTAGTCGCTCCACATCCATATCCTCTGCTCCATCTCTGAGTGAATATTCCAATGCTTCCACTTCTTCATCTAAATCCTATAAGGACTCATTCAAACGTAAACGGAATTTACACAGCACACCATACAGGTTCAATAATGACCATTCTTCCGACGATAACCGCCTTAAGGTAATTAATTTGAGTACTCATTCCTAGAGTTGAGCGACCTTGACCTTTTTAGAGTCGAGCCGGGTTTTGCGAAACCCGACTATGTCCAAAGTCGGGTCGAGTGAAATCGGCCGATTATGACGTAAAGTCGGGATCGACCGAAACACGAAACCCAATGCAAGTCAATGGGGCAGCATAGTCGGCAGTGAGTGGGGGCCAGGAAAACACCTAGAGTGCCCATTTTAATGTCAAAACCATCCATTCTTCTTAATGAAGCTTGTCAAGCGTAATTTACCTTATAATAATTGGAAGGCATTTGAAATTGGGGGTCATTTGGCTAAAGTTGTGGGGGGTAGGGCTGGTTCAAGTAATTAGTGGGCCCAGGAAATCTGGACCACGTCACGGCAGTGGAGCAGGGAGAGGTAAGTATTTCAACTTTGCAAGTGCTGTGAACCTGAGCAAGCAGGGGGGGCCCACTCGTTGGCATTGGCACTGGCACAGGGCCCCTCAAAGTACAGCGGTGTGTTTGCACGGCGGGGGCGCCTCCCACCGGCAGCAACACTTTTGCGTACTATGAGAGGCCCTGTGCCAGTGACGTCGCCAACTAGTATTCCTCCCCCCACCTGATGAAGGAACCTGCACTTTCATCTGCACCTTCCTCTTTGTCCCCGTGTAAGGTGGTATGGTATGCGGGAAGAGCAACCTGACTTTCAGCAGGGTCACAATGTTGTTGTGTAGCGTGCACGGGGAATGTTGCGTTATGGGTCAATGTACCAGCAGACTCATCTATCACTGGCTGGGCAATGGGCACGATGAAGTGGAAACACAGATATAGGCCCAAAGAAGAAAGTGGGCTAAATGCAGTTCAAAATTGGTAACACAGGAATAACCAGGGGGCATTGCAGTGGAGGACAACTGGAATGAGAGGCTGACACAGAGAGTAGGGCCAAATCAGTAAGTAGTCGAAATGCAGTTCAAAATTGGCAACCGTAGTAAACAGGCGTCACAGCTTTGTTCAGTGGAGGAGAACAGCAAGGAGTGGCAGACACCGATAGTAGGCCCCAAACCAACTAGTACGCCAAATGCAGTTGTTCCATTTAACCACAATTTAATGAGAGCCTGAAGATAGAAGCTCAGGAAAGGCAACCTGGGGAACACCTTGGAGTGTAACACACCATCTCTCTCCACCCCATACCCATTTTGTATGGCCTAATGCAGTGTACTTTTCTACAACTACTAAACGAGAGTCGGAAGACCGAAGCAATGGCAAGGAAACCTGGGGAACACCTTAGAGTGTAACACACCCTCTCTCTACACCCCATACCCAATTTGAAGGTCTAATGCAGTGTAGTTTCCAAGAACTACTAAACGAGAGCCGGAAGATCGAAGCTCAGGAAAGGCAACCTGGGGAACACCTTGGAGTGTAACACACCCTCTCGCTACACCCCATACCCAATTTGAAGGCCTAATGCAGCGTAGTTTCCAACAACTACTAAACGAGAGCCGGAAGATCGAAGCTCAGGAAAGGCAACCTGGGGAACACCTTGGAGTGTAACAAACCCTCTCTCTACACCCCATACCCAATTTGTAGGCCTAATGCAGCGTAGTTTCCGACAACTACTAAACGAGAGCCGGAATATCGAAGCTCAGGAAAGGCAACCTGGGGAACACCTTGGAGTGTAACACACCCTCTCTCTACACCCCATACCCAATTTGTAGGCCTAATGCAGCGTAGTTTCCGACAACTACTAAACGAGAGCCGGAATATCGAAGCTCAGGAAAGGCAACCTGGGGAACACCTTGGAGTGTAACACACCCTCTCTCTACACCCCATACCCAATTTGAAGGCCTAATGCAGTGTAGTTTCCAAGAACTACTAAACGAGAGCCGGAAGATCGAAGCTCAGGAAAGGCAACCTGGGGAACACCTTGGAGTGGAACACACCATCTCTCTACACCCCATACCCAATTTGAAGGCCTAATGCAGCGTAGTTTCCAACAACTACTAAACGAGAGCCGGTAGATCGAAGCTCAGGAAAGGCAACCTGGGGAACACCTTGGAGTGTAACACAACGTCTCTCTACACGACGGAAGGGCTGATTCTTAGGAAGGAAGGCTGTTGGAAATAAGCATTGCGCGTCCGAGGGTGATTAGATTCTTATTAGGTATATACTCACCCTCGGACGCGCCCTGCTTCTTTATTTGGAATGAATGTTTATTTGCAATGTGGTGTTGACTTTCTCTATTATTTTGGTAATTAATGATTTTATTATTTTCATTATTTTGCATCTTCTCGGCAATAATATAAAGAAGACGCGACAGGACAACACTCGGTGGATGCCATATGTGTGTTTTCAATTTAAAAAACCTTTCAGTTAACTACTTGCAGGAGAAAGTAATTGTAGCTGGTGGCCATTTTTAGTACTGTACCAGATTTTAGCTGTTTGTTTGTTTTTAATGTCAAAATGTCTGCATTTGATATCTCACCAGTATTTTCTTTTTTATAAGCAAAATCCTTTTTTTTTTATTTTATGATGTTGGTTCAAGGGGTACACGGGCAGCAGTAGACAGGTCAGTGGAGGCCTAGTGGAAGGAGGGACCGCAGACAGGCTTCGAAGCCCTAACATAATAAATTGGGCTGCCTGTAGGCAATTTAAAATTGGTTCCAGGGGAACACGGGCAGCAGTAGACAGGTCAGTGGAGGCCTAGAGGAAGGAGGGACCGCAGATGCGCCAATGTTTCCCCCATACCAAATTTGTAGGCCTAATGCAGTGTAGTTTCCAACAACTACTAAACGAGAGCCGGAATTTCGAAGCTCAGGAAAGGCAACCTGGGGAACACCTTGGAGTGTAACACACCCTCTCTCTACACCCCATACCCAATTTGAAGGCCTAATGCAGTGTAGTTTCCAACAACTACTAAACGAGAGCCGGAATATCGAAGCTCAGGAAAGGCAACCTGGGGAACACCTTGGAGTGTAACACACCCTCTCTCTACACCCCATACCCAATTTGAAGGCCTAATGCAGTGTAGTTTCCAAGAACTACTAAACGAGAGCCGGAAGATCGAAGCTCAGGAAAGGCAACCTGGGGAACACCTTGGAGTGTAACACAACGTCTCTCTACACGACGGAAGGGCTGATTCTTAGGAAGGAAGGCTGTTGGAAATAAGCATTGCGCGTCCGAGGGTGATTAGATTCTTATTAGGTATATACTCACCCTCGGACGCGCCCTGCTTCTTTATTTGGAATGAATGTTTATTTGCAATGTGGTGTTGACTTTCTCTATTATTTTGGTAATTAATGATTTTATTATTTTCATTATTTTGCATCTTCTCGGCAATAATATAAAGAAGACGCGACAGGACAACACTCGGTGGATGCCATATGTGTGTTTTCAATTTAAAAATCTTTCAGTTAACTACTTGCAGGAGAAAGTAATTGTAGCTGGTGGCCATTTTTAGTACTGTACCAGATTTTAGTTGTGTGTTTGTTTTTAATGTTAAAATGTCTGCATTTGATATCTCACCAGTATTTTCTTTTTTATAAGCAAAATACTTATTTTTATATTTTCTGATGTTGGTTCCAGGGGTACACGGCCAGCAGTGCCCTGGTCAGTGTAGTAGTAGTTGAAAGAATGGACCGCAGACAGGCATCGAAGGCCTAAAATAAAAACACATGGCTGTAGGCAATTTTAAATTGGTTCCAGGGGTACACGGACAGCAGTGGTGTGGTCAGTGGAGGCCTAGTGGAAGGAGTGACCGCAGACAGGCATCGAAGGCCTAAAATAATAACACATGGCTGTAGGCAATTTTAAATTGGTTCCAGGGGTACACGGGCAGCAGTGACCTGGTCAGTGTAGTAGTAGTTGAAAGAATGGACCGCAGACAGGCATCGAAGGCCTAAAATAAAAAAATTGGGCTGGCTGTAGGCAATTTTAAATTGGTTCCAGGGGTAGACGGGCAGCAGTGACCTGGTCAGTGTAGTAGTAGTTGAAAGAATGGACCGCAGACAGGCATCGAAGGCCTAAAATAAAAAAATTGGGCTGGCTGTAGGCAATTTTAAATTGGTTCCAGGGGTACACGGGCAGCAGTGGTGTGGTCAGTGGAGGCCTAGTGGAAGGAGTGACCGCAGACAGGCATCGAAGGCCTAAAATAATAACACATGGCTGTAGGCAATTTTAAATTGGTTCCAGGGGTACACGGACAGCAGTGGTGTGGTCAGTGGAGGCCTAGTGGAAGGAGTGACCGCAGACAGGCTTCCAAGGCCTAACATAACAAACTTGGGCTGGCTGTAGGCACTTTTAAATTGGTTCCAGGGGTACACGGGCAGCAGTGGTCTGGTCAGTGGAAGTCTAGTGGAAGGAGTGACCGCAGACAGGCTTCGAAGGCCTAACATAACAAAATTGGGCTGGCTGTAGGCACTTTAAATTGGTTCCAGGGGTACATGGGCAGCAGTGTATGGTCAGTGGAAGTCTAGTGGAAGGAGTGACGGCAGACAGTCTTCGAAGGCCTAACATAACAAAATTGGGCTGACTGTAGGCACTTTTAAATTGGTTCCAGGGTAACACGGCCAGCAGTGCCCTGGTCAGTGTAGTAGTAGTTGAAAGAATGGACCGCAGACAGGCATCGAAGGCCTAAAATAAAAACACATGGCTGTAGGCAATTTTAAATTGGTTCCAGGGGTACACGGACAGCAGTGGTGTGGTCAGTGGAGGCCTAGTGGAAGGAGTGACCGCAGACAGGCATCGAAGGCCTAAAATAATAACACATGGCTGTAGGCAATTTTAAATTGGTTCCAGGGGTACACGGGCAGCAGTGACCTGGTCAGTGTAGTAGTAGTTGAAAGAATGGACCGCAGACAGGCATCGAAGGCCTAAAATAAAAAAATTGGGCTGGCTGTAGGCAATTTTAAATTGGTTCCAGGGGTACACGGGCAGCAGTGGTGTGGTCAGTGGAGGCCTAGTGGAAGGAGTGACCGCAGACAGGCATCGAAGGCCTAAAATAATAACACATGGCTGTAGGCAATTTTAAATTGGTTCCAGGGGTACACGGGCAGCAGTGACCTGGTCAGTGTAGTAGTAGTTGAAAGAATGGACCGCAGACAGGCATCGAAGGCCTAAAATAAAAAAATTGGGCTGGCTGTAGGCAATTTTAAATTGGTTCCAGGGGTACACGGGCAGCAGTGGTGTGGTCAGTGGAGGCCTAGTGGAAGGAGTGACCGCAGACAGGCATCGAAGGCCTAAAATAATAACACATGGCTGTAGGCAATTTTAAATTGGTTCCAGGGGTACACGGACAGCAGTGGTGTGGTCAGTGGAGGCCTAGTGGAAGGAGTGACCGCAGACAGGCATCGAAGGCCTAAAATAATAACACATGGCTGTAGGCAATTTTAAATTGGTTCCAGGGGTACACGGGCAGCAGTGACCTGGTCAGTGTAGTAGTAGTTGAAAGAATGGACCGCAGACAGGCATCGAAGGCCTAAAATAAAAAAATTGGGCTGGCTGTAGGCAATTTTAAATTGGTTCCAGGGGTACACGGGCAGCAGTGGTGTGGTCAGTGGAGGCCTAGTGGAAGGAGTGACCGCAGACAGGCATCGAAGGCCTAAAATAATAACACATGGCTGTAGGCAATTTTAAATTGGTTCCAGGGGTACACGGGCAGCAGTGACCTGGTCAGTGTAGTAGTAGTTGAAAGAATGGACCGCAGACAGGCATCGAAGGCCTAAAATAAAAAAATTGGGCTGGCTGTAGGCAATTTTAAATTGGTTCCAGGGGTACACGGGCAGCAGTGGTGTGGTCAGTGGAGGCCTAGTGGAAGGAGTGACCGCAGACAGGCATCGAAGGCCTAAAATAATAACACATGGCTGTAGGCAATTTTAAATTGGTTCCAGGGGTACACGGACAGCAGTGGTGTGGTCAGTGGAGGCCTAGTGGAAGGAGTGACCGCAGACAGGCATCGAAGGCCTAAAATAATAACACATGGCTGTAGGCAATTTTAAATTGGTTCCAGGGGTACACGGGCAGCAGTGACCTGGTCAGTGTAGTAGTAGTTGAAAGAATGGACCGCAGACAGGCATCGAAGGCCTAAAATAAAAAAATTGGGCTGGCTGTAGGCAATTTTAAATTGGTTCCAGGGGTACACGGGCAGCAGTGGTGTGGTCAGTGGAGGCCTAGTGGAAGGAGTGACCGCAGACAGGCATCGAAGGCCTAAAATAATAACACATGGCTGTAGGCAATTTTAAATTGGTTCCAGGGGTACACGGACAGCAGTGGTGTGGTCAGTGGAGGCCTAGTGGAAGGAGTGACCGCAGACAGGCTTCCAAGGCCTAAAATAATAACACATGGCTGTAGGCAATTTTAAATTGGTTCCAGGGGTAGACGGGCAGCAGTGACCTGGTCAGTGTAGTAGTAGTTGAAAGAATGTACCGCAGACAGGCATCGAAGGCCTAAAATAAAAAAATTGGGCTGGCTGTAGGCAATTTTAAATTGGTTCCAGGGGTACACGGGCAGCAGTGACCTGGTCAGTGTAGTAGTAGTTGAAAGAATGGACCGCAGACAGGCATCGAAGGCCTAAAATAAAAAAATTGGGCTGGCTGTAGGCAATTTTAAATTGGTTCCAGGGGTACACGGGCAGCAGTGGTGTGGTCAGTGGAGGCCTAGTGGAAGGAGTGACCGCAGACAGGCATCGAAGGCCTAAAATAATAACACATGGCTGTAGGCAATTTTAAATTGGTTCCAGGGGTACACGGACAGCAGTGGTGTGGTCAGTGGAGGCCTAGTGGAAGGAGTGACCGCAGACAGGCTTCCAAGGCCTAACATAACAAACTTGGGCTGGCTGTAGGCACTTTTAAATTGGTTCCAGGGGTACACGGGCAGCAGTGGTCTGGTCAGTGGAAGTCTAGTGGAAGGAGTGACCGCAGACAGGCTTCCAAGGCCTAACATAACAAAATTGGGCTGGCTGTAGGCACTTTAAATTGGTTCCAGGGGTACATGGGCAGCAGTGTATGGTCAGTGGAAGTCTAGTGGAAGGAGTGACGGCAGACAGTCTTCGAAGGCCTAACATAACAAAATTGGGCTGACTGTAGGCACTTTTAAATTGGTTCCAGGGTAACACGGCCAGCAGTGGCCTGGTCAGTGTAGTAGTTGTAGAAAGAAGGGACCGCAGACAGGCTTCGAAGGCCTAACATAACAAAAATGTCAAAACAATGGTATTGTCAGTGCCAGGCATTGAAGGATGTCAGCGCCTAGACTACACATTGGTGAAGCTGTGAGAGATAATTTTGCTAGTGGTAGAGCACTGTTTGAGCTGGGGGGGGGAACTGTCTTGTGGCCGGCGTTACAGGCACAGGGCCCCTCATATTACAACGGTGTGTCTGACGTTGGGTGCGCACCACCACCGCCAGAGACACTTTATTGTACTATGAGGGACCCAGTGGCAGTGCCGTCGACCAAAAGCGGCCACACCCACCTCTTCAGACAAACAGCACTCTCAAGGGTCCAAGCGCAAAGTGGCGATAGCACGGCCCCGTGTGGGGAGTTTGGCCATTTCGTGAGGTGGAAACATGTCGTATGCTGGACAATCAGGTGAAGAAAATTACGAGATTGGAAAAGTCATTCAGAATAGTCCACAGGCAAGACCTTTTCATAGGAAAGCTAGGTGTCAGCCGGGCAGGGTGGGGCAAAAGATTTTGAAATCCAGTTGTGGTTCATTTTAATGAAGGTTAGATCATCTACATTTTGGGTAGCCAGACGAGTCCTTTTTTCTGTTAGTATTGAACCTGCAGCACTGAATACTCTTTCTGATAGGACACTAGCTGCCGGGCAAGCAAGCTCCTGCAATGCATATTCTGCCAATTCTGGCCAGGTGTCTAATTTGGATGCCCAGTAATCAAATGGGAATGACGGTTGAGGGAGAACGTCGATAAGGGATGAAAAATAGTTTGTAACCATACTGGACAAATGTTGTCTCCTGTCACTTTGAATTGATGCTGCAGTACCTGTCCTGTCTGCGGTCATAGAAAAATCACTCCACAACCTGGTCAGAAAACCCCTCTGGCCAACGCCACTTCTGATTTCTGCCCCTCTAACACCTCTGGTCTGCTGGCCCCTGGAGCTCGTGTGAGAACGATCACGGGCGCTGTGTGCAGGGAATGCCAGAAGCAAACGGTCAACAAGAGTTGATTGTTTTGTTGCTAATATTAGTTCCAAGTTCTCATGTGGCATAATATTTTGCAATTTGCCTTTATAGCGAGGATCAAGGAGGCAGGCCAACCAGTAATCGTCATCGTTCATCATTTTTGTAATGCGTGTGTCCCTTTTGAGGATACGCAAGGCATAATCCGCCATGTGGGCCAAAGTTCCCGTTGTCAAATCTGCGGTTGTGCTTGGTTGAGGGGCAGTTGCAGGCAAATCTACGTCACTTGTGTCCCTCAAAAAACCAGAACCCGGCCTTGCCACGCCACCAATTTCCCGTGCCCCCGGGAAAGCTTCCTCATTAAAAATATACTCATCCCCATCATCCTCCTCATCCTCCACCTCCTCTTCGCCCGGTACCTCGTCATGTACACTGCCCTGACCAGACAATCGCTGACTGTCATCAAGGCTTTCCTCTTCCTCTGGTGCAGACGCCTGATCCTTTATGTGCGTCAAACTTTGCATCAGCAGACGCATTAGGGGGATGCTCATGCTTATTATGGCGTTGTCTGCACTAACCAGCCGTGTGCATTCCTCAAAACACTGAAGGACTTGACACATGTCTTGAATCTTCGACCACTGCACACCTGACAACTCCATGTCTGCCATCCTACTGCCTGCCCGTGTATGTGTATCCTCCCACAAAAACATAACAGCCCGCCTCTGTTCGCACAGTCTCTGAAGCATGTGCAGTGTTGAGTTCCACCTTGTTGCAACGTCTATGATTAGGCGATGCTGGGGAAGGTTCAAAGAACGCTGATAGGTCTGCATACGGCTGGAGTGTACAGGCGAACGGCGGATATGTGCGCAAAGTCCACGCACTTTGAGGAGCAGGTCGGATAACCCCGGATAACTTTTCAGGAAGCACTGCACCACCAGGTTTAAGGTGTGAGCCAGGCAAGGAATGTGTTTCAGTTGGGAAAGGGAGATGGCAGCCATGAAATTCCTTCCGTTATCACTCACTACCTTGCCTGCCTCAAGATCTACAGTGCCCAGCCACGACTGCGTTTCTTGCTGCAAGAACTCGGACAGAACTTCCGCGGTGTGTCTATTGTCGCCCAAACACTTCATAGCCAATACAGCCTGCTGACGTATGCCAGTAGCTGCCCCATAATGGGAGACCTGGTGTGCAACAGTGGCAGGTGCGGATGGAGTGTTTGTGCGACTGCGGTCTGTGGACGAGCTCTTGCTTCTGCAGGAGGACGAGGAGGAGGAGGAGGAGGGGGTGCGAACGGCTACAGACAACTGTTTACTAGACCGTGGGCTAGGCAGAACTGTCCCAAACTTGCTGTCCCCTGTGGACCCTGAATCCACCACATTTACCCAGTGTGCCGTGATGGACACGTAACGTCCCTGGCCATGCCTACTGGTCCATGCATCTGTTGTCAGGTGCACCTTTGTGCTCACAGATTGCCTGAGTGCATGGACGATGCGCTCTTTAACATGCTGGTGGAGGGCTGGGATGGCTTTTCTGGAAAAAAGTGTCGACTGGGTAGCTCGTAGCGTGGTACAGCGTAGTCCATCAGGTCTTTGAAAGCTTCGCTTTCAACTAACCGGTAGGGCATCATCTCTAACGAGATTAGTCTAGCTATGTGGGCGTTCAAACCCTGTGTACGCGGATGCGAGGCTAAGTATTTCCTTTTTCTAACCATAGTCTCATGTAGGGTGAGCTGGACTGGAGAGCTGGAGATCGTGGAACTAGCGGGGGTGCCGGTGGACATGGCAGACTGAGAGACGGTGGGAGATGGTATTGTTGCCGCCGGTGCCCTAGATGCAGTGTTTCCTACTACGAAACTGGTGATTCCCTGACCCTGACTGCTTTGGCCTGGCAAAGATACCTGCACAGATACAGCAGGTGGTGCGCTAAATGGTGGTCCTACACTGCCGGAAGGGATGTTGCGTTGATGACTAGCTTCATTGGCCGAGGGTGCAACAACCTTAAGGGACGTTTGGTAGTTAGTCCAAGCTTTCAAATGCATGGTGGTTAAATGTCTATGCATGCAACTAGTATTGAGACTTTTCAGATTCTGACCTCTGCTTAAGGAAGTAGAACATTTTTGACAGATGACTTTGCGCTGATCAATTGGATGTTGTTTAAAAAAATGCCAGACTGCACTCTTTCTAGCATCGGATACCTTTTCAGGCATTGCAGACTGAGCTTTAACCGGATGGCCACGCTGTCCTCCACCAGGTTTTGGCTTTGCCACGCGTTTTGGGCAAGATACGGGCCCGGCAGATGGAACCTGTGGCGATGTTGATGCCTGCTGCGGCCCCTCCTCCTCCTCTGCTTCAGAACTGCTGCCGCCTGCACCCTGTTCCCCCAATGGCTGCCAATCGGGGTCAAGAACTGGGTCATCTAATAACTCTTCTTGTACCTCCTGCGCAACTTCGTCTGTGTCACCGTGTCGTTCGGTGGTATAGCGTTCGTGATGGGGCAACATAGTCTCATCAGGGTCTGATTCTTGATCAGCACCCTGCGAGGGCAATGTTGTGGTCTGAGTCAAAGGACCAGCATAGTAGTCTGGCTGTGGCTGTGCGTCAGTGCACTCCATGTCAGATTCAATTTGTAATGGGCATGGACTGTTAACTGCTTCACTTTCTAAGCCAGGGACGGTATGTGTAAAGAGCTCCATGGAGTAACCCGTTGTGTCGCCTGCTGCATTCTTCTCTGTTGTTGTTTTTGCTGAAGAGGACAAGGAAGTGACTTGTCCCTGACCGTGAACATCCACTAACGACGCGCTGCTTTTACTTTTACCAGTTTCACGAGATGAGGCAAAAGAGCTAGAGGCTGAGTCAGCAAGATAAGCCAAAACTTGCTCTTGCTGCTCCGGCTTTAAAAGCGGTTTTCCTAATCCCAGAAAAGGGAGCGTTCGAGGCCTTGTGTAGCCGGACGACGAACCTGGCTCCACAGCTCCAGACTTAGGTGCAATATTTTTTCCCCCACGACCACCTGATGCTCCACCACTACCACTACCCTCATTACCAGCTGACAATGAACGCCCCCGGCCACGACCTCTTCCACTAGACTTCCTCATTGTTTTAAAAACGTAACCAAACTAACGTTATTTGTTGCAGTCACACAACTTACACGGTGAGCTATAACTTCAGTATGATTTAGCTACCCCTTTACAGGTTGGTGAGACCACAGCGAAAATCAGGCCCAATGTTACACACTCTTTTTTTGGTGGCTGCAAATTAGAGAGATGCCCCACACGCAGGACTGTCACTGAAGCACAAATGTTAATATTAATGTCACACTATTATTTTTTTTTTATTTTTATTTTTTTCAGGAACACTTTAGAAACCCCCCAAAAAAAAAAAAAAAGATTTTTGCAGGGAGAATTTAGAAAACAAATGTAACAAACTATATGCTTTCTATGGGCCACTGAGTGAGAGATGACGCACACAGGAATCAGGAGTGGCACACAAGCCCAGAGGCCAATATTTTTCTACCAATGATTGATGGAGTTATTTTCTCTGGTAGATTTTGGAACCCAAATCAAGGAAAAAAAATGTAGGCTTTCTATGGACCACAATTGGAGAGAGAGAGAGAGAGAGAGAGAGATGGCACACCCAGGAGTCAAGACTGGCACACAAGCAGAAAGGCCAATATTAATCTCCCACTGTTTTTTTTGTTTTTTTTTTTTTTGTTTTTTTTTCAGGGAGACTTTAGAAAAAAAAATAATAAAAAAAATATGATTTTATCAGGAAGAATTTAGAAACCAAATAAAATAAAATGATTTTTTCAGGGAGAATTTATAAAACAAATAAAAACAAAAATAGGCGTTCTATGGCCCACTGACTGAGAGATGACGCACACAGGAGTCAGGAGTGGCACACAAACCCAGAGGCCAATATTTTTCTACCAATGATTGATGTAGTTATTTTCTCTGGTAGATTTTAGAACCCAAATCAAGGAAAAAAAATATAGGCTTTCTATGGACCACAATTGGAGAGAGAGAGAGAGAGAGAGAGAGAGAGAGATGGCACACCCAGGAGTCAAGACTGGCACACAAGCAGAAAGGCCAATATTAATCTCCCACTGTTTTTTTTGGTTGTTTTTTTTTTTTTTTTTTCAGGGAGACTTTAGAAAAAAAAATAATAAAAAAAATATGATTTTATCAGGAAGAATTTAGAAACCAAATAAAATAAAATGATTTTTTCTGGGAGAATTTATAAAACAAATAAAACCAAAAATAGGCGTTCTATGGCCCACTGACTGAGAGATGACGCACCCAGGAGTCAAGACTGGCACACAAGCAGAAAGGCCAATATTAATCTCCCACTGTTTTTTTTTTTTTTTTTCAGGGAGACTTTAGAAAAAAAAATAATAAAAAAAATGTGATTTTATCAGGAAGAATTTAGAAACCAAATAAAATAAAATGATTTTTTCTGGGAGAATTTATAAAACAAATAAAACCAAAAATAGGCGTTCTATGGCCCACTGACTGAGAGATGACGCACCCAGGAGTCAAGACTGGCACACAAGCAGAAAGGCCAATATTAATCTCCCACTGTTTTTTTTTTTTTTTTTCAGGGAGACTTTAGAAAAAAAAATAATAAAAAAAATGTGATTTTATCAGGAAGAATTTAGAAACCAAATAAAATAAAATGATTTTTTCAGGGAGAATTTATAAAACAAATAAAACCAAAAATAGGGGTTCTATGGCCCACTGACTGAGAGAGAGAGAGAGAGAGAGAGATGGAACGCTTAGTACTGGCACACAAGCCCAAAGGGCAATATTAATCTCCCTTTTTTTTTCCAGGGAGAATTTCTAAAACCCAAAAAAAAAAAAAAATAGGCTTTCTATGGCCCACTATTTGTGAGAGAGATGGGACGCTCAGGACTGGCACAGATGGCACGCTCAGGACTGGCACAGAAGCCCAGAGGCCAATATTAATCTCCCTTTTTTTCTGGGAGAATTTATAAAACCAAAAAAAAATTTAAATAGGCTTTCTATGGCCCACTATTTGTGAGAGAGATGGCACGCTCAGGACTGGCACAGATGGCACGCTCACAACTGGCACACAAGCCCAGAGGCCAATATTAATCTCCCTTTTTTCAGGGAAAATTTATAAAACAAAAAAAATAAATAAATAGGCTTTCTATGGCCCACTATTTGTGAGAGAGATGGCACGCTCAGGGCTGGCACAGATGGCACGCTCAGGACTGGCACACAAGCCCAGAGGCCAATATTAATCTCCCTTTTTTTCAGGGAGAATTTATAAAACCCCCCAAAAAAATAAAATAGGCTTTCTATGGCCCACTATTTGTGAGAGAGATGGGACGCTCAGGACTGGCACAGATGGCACGCTCAGGACTGGCACAGAAGCCCAGAGGCCAATATTAATCTCCCTTTTTTTCTGGGAGAATTTATAAAACCAAAAAAAAATTTAAATAGGCTTTCTATGGCCCACTATTTGTGAGAGAGATGGCACGCTCAGGACTGGCACAGATGGCACGCTCACAACTGGCACACAAGCCCAGAGGCCAATATTAATCTCCCTTTTTTCAGGGAAAATTTATAAAACAAAAAAAAAAATTAAATAGGCTTTCTATGGCCCACTATTTGTGAGAGAGATGGCACGCTCAGGGCTGGCACAGATGGCACGCTCAGGACTGGCACACAAGCCCAGAGGCCAATATTAATCTCCCTTTTTTTCAGGGAGAATTTATAAAACCAAAAAAAAAAATAAATAGGCTTTCTATGGCCCACTATTTGTGAGAGAGATGGCACGCTCAGGGCTGGCACAGATGGCACGCTCAGGACTGGCACACAAGCCCAGAGGCCAATATTAATCTCCCTTTTTTTCAGGGAGAATTTATAAAACCCCAAAAAAAATAAAATAGGCTTTCTATGGCCCACTATTTGTGAGAGAGATGGCACACTCAGGACTGGCACACAAGCCCAAAGGCCAATATTAATCTCCCACTGTATTTTTATCAGGGAGAATTTATACACCCCACAAAAAAAAATACAGAAAAATGAAAAGGCTTTCTATGGCCCACTATGTGAGAGAGATGGCACACACAGGGATGGCACTCTAGCAGAAATGCCAAATTGCCAATCTTAATCTCCCACCAAAAAAAAAAAAAAAAAAAAAAACAGGGAATGTCCTACAATTACTATCTCCCTGCCTGCAGTAATCTCAGCCAGGTATGGCAGGCAGCTACTATCTCCCTGCCTGCAGTAATCTCAGCCAGGTATGGCAGGCAGCAATAAGGAGTGGACTGATGCACAAATGAAATAAAAAGTGTGGACAAACAAAAAAGATAGCTGTGCAGAAAGGAAGGAACAAGAGGATTTGTGCTTTGAAAAAAGCAGTTGGTTTGCACAGCGGCGTACACACAGCAATGCAGCTATCAGGGAGCCTTCTAGGGCAGCCCAATGAGCTACAGCGCTGAGGGGAAAAAAAAAAAAAAAAAAACTTCCACTGTCCCTGCACACCGAGGGTGGTGTTGGACAGTGCAAATCGCTGCAGCACAAGCGGTTTTGTGGTTAATGGACCCTGCCTAACGCTATCCCTGCTTCTGACAAAGCGGCAGCAACCTCTCCCTAAGCTCAGATCAGCAGCAGTAAGATGGCGGTCGGCGGGAACGCCTCTTTATAGCCCCTGTGACGTCGCAGACAGCAAGCCAATCACTGCAATGCCCTTCTCTAAGATGGTGGGGACCAGGACCTATGTCATCACGCTGCCCACACTCTGCGTTTACCTTCATTGGCTGAGAAATGGCGCTTTTCGCGTCATTGAAACGCGACTTTGGCGCGAAAGTCGCGTACCGCATGGCCGACCCCGCACAGGGGTCGGATCGGGTTTCATGAAACCCCGACTTAGCCAAAAGTCGGCGACTTTTGAAAATGTTCGACCCGTTTCGCTCAACCCTACTCATTCCCTATCAAAAACAGACCTTGAGGTTCTTCATAAAGGCCTCTCTTTTTGTCCAGATGCTAATTTTGATACTTTCACTGCCATTAAGGACCTGCACATCTTTGCAAGATCCTTAATGTTTAAAAAATACTTTCATGATGAAACCACACATGATTTGTTCCCGACAGACACGGAGCAGGAAGCACTACTGAGTCTGATCGAGCTTGCTCAAGAAAATTCCATTTCTGAAGGAGGTAAGATTCCTCCCTGTAGCGCACCATGGTCAAAAAAGTTTTCCCCCTTTTTCACTTGTCCTAATATAGATCTCTTTGTAAAAAATTTTAGCGAAGAATTTAAAAACATTCCGCGCAATATTACTAGGGGGAATTTAAATTTCAAAAAGCGGAAAAGTTTGGATAAATTAAAAAATCTAACCGATGTTGTAATTAAGCCCGTTGATAAAGGGGGCAACATCGTAATATGGCCGACATCCATGTATGAGACAGAAGTATTCAAGCAGTTAAGGAACAGGGTTTGTTACAAAAAAATCATATTTAATCCTTTATCAACCTTTGTTACCAAACTCTGTGACATCCTCAATAGGGCAAATGCTAAAGGGACTATCTCAAAAGAATTGTCTCAAGCACTGACAATCAAGGAACCATGCATACCTACTTTCTACCTTCTTCCGAAGGTGCACAAAAATATTGAGTCCCCTCCTGGTAGACCGATCGTCTCAGGTAACTCTAATTTTCTCGAGAACGTAGGTAAATATATTGATTTCAAACTCCAACCAATGGTGGAATGTCTCCCCTCCTTTATCAAGGATACTAGTGATTCTTTAAAAAAGATAGATGAACTCTACATAGATGAAAACACTATATTAGTTACATGTGATGTAGAATCTTTATATACCAGCATAAGGGTGGTTTCACACTTGCGTTTTTGTCAGCAGCGTTTTTTGCACAAAAAACGCATGCTTTTTTTCCCCTATGTTTAACATTGAAAATGCATGCGTTTTTTGTTGTACGCGTTTGGTCGCGTTTTAAAATGCATGCTTTTTTTGCTGCATGCGTTCTTTTTCAGAAATGCAACTTGTAGTATTTTTGAGAGCGTTTTTTGGACCAAAAAAAAAGCATGCGTTTTCATGCGTTTTTTTGGGGTCAAAAAATACATTGGAGTCAATGAGTCAACGCATGCGTTTTTATATTAAAAAAACAGAAAACACACTGATATGCCACCCCCCAACATAAAGGTGATAAAGGGATCCTAACCCTAACCCTACCCCTAACCGTTACCCTACCCCTAACCGTAAGGGATCCTAACCATAACCCTACCCCTAACCCTACCCCTAACCCTACCCCTAACCCTACCCCTAACCCTAAGGGATCCTAACCATAACCCTACCCCTAACCCTACCCCTAACTCTACCCCTAACCCTAACCCTAACCCTACCCCTAACCCTAAGGGATCCTAACCCTAACCCTACCCCTAACCCTACCCCTAACCCCTTTAGGGTTAGGGGTAGGGTTAGGGGTAGGGTTAGGGTTAGGATCCCTTTAGGGTTAAGGTACCTTCACACATAACGATATTGTTAACAATATCGTTGCTATTTGTGACGTAGCAACGATATCGTTAATGAAATCGTTATGTGTGACAGCGACCAACGATCAGGCACCTGCTGGGAGATCGTTGGTCGCTGAATAAAGTCCAGAACTTTATTTCGTCGCTGGACTCCTGCTGACATCGCTGGATCGGCGTGTGTGACACCGATCCAGCGATGTCTTCACTGGTAACCAGGGTAAACATCGGGTAACTAAGCGCAGGGCCGCGCTTAGTAACCCGATGTTTACCCTGGTTACCATGCTAAAAGTAAAAAAAAACAAACACTAGATACTTACCTACCGCTGTCTGTCCTCCAGCGCTGTGCTCTGCACTCCTCCTGTACTGGCTGTGAGCCGGAAAGCAGAGCGGTGACGCCACCGCTCTGCTTTCCGGCTCCCAGCCAGTACAGGAGGAGAGCAGAGAAGCAGAGCGCAGCGCTGGAGGACAGACAGCGTTAGGTAAGTATCTAGTGTTTGTTTTTTTTTACTTTTAGCATGGTAACCAGGGTAAACATCGGGTTACTAAGCGCGGCCCTGCGCTTAGTTACCCGATGTTTACCCTGGTTACCGGCATCGTTGGTCGCTGGAGAGCGGTCTGTGTGACAGCTCTCCAGTGACCAAACAGTGACGCTGCAGCGATCCGGATCGTTGTTGGTATCGCTGCAGCGTCGCTTAATGTGAAGGGGCCTTTAGGGTTATGATCCCTACCCCTAACCCTAACCCTAACTATTTCTGTTTATAGTGGGTTTTTTACTTTATTTTGATGATTGGCAGCAGCCTGTCACACATTTCTCAGCATGCGTTTAAAAACCGCAAACGCATGAAAAAACACATGTAAACGCGTCAAAACGCCGCGTTTTTTTCACCACATGCAAAAACGCATGCGTCAAAAAAACGCAGCGTTTGCACGCCTTTACATGCGTTTTTTCACCATGCTTTTTTTGCGTTTTTTACTGCAAAAACGCACCCAAAAAAACGCAAATGTGAAACCAGCCTTAGACATTCAGATGGTATATATGAGATAAAACGTTTTCCGACCATGTCTAACAATTCTTCGGACATGAATAATTTTATCGTAGAGCTCTTAGAGTTTAGTCTGTCACACCATTTTTTTACGTTCAAGGGGTCCCTCTACCTGCAGCTCCAGGGTACAGCAATGAGCGCATCATATGCACCCACGTACGCTAATCTATACCTGGGGCTGTGGGAGAGGGACCTCTTTCTTTGGGACAGTCACCAGTTGATGTGCCGTGTACTTTTATGGACATGGTACATTGACGATATTTTTTTCATTTGGCAAGGCTTGACAGAATCATTAACAACATTCATATCTCATCTGAATGAGAATAACTTAAACATTCATTTGACTCATCATTTTGATAGAAATTGTATTGAGTTCTTGGATGCATCCATTAAACAGGATTGCAATAATGTTCTTCAAACAGATATCTTCAGGAAACAAACATCCACTAATACACTCCTACATGCATCTTCTGCCCATCCGGCATCACTCATTCGGTCCATTCCTGTAGGCCAGTTTTTAAGATTAAGGCGCTTATGTTCTACAGTTACAGATTTTGAGATCCATGCCAGAGAATTGAAAACCAGATTTATTCATCGTGGATATAGCCGCCGGAGCATAAAAAGAGCCTACAATAGAGCACGACACCTTCCTAGAAATGACCTTCTATATTCCACCTCTAAACCTCCGGCAAGCTCACAAGCCCGTTTTATAACTAATTACCATACTGAAAATCGGAGAATGAGGGATATTCTGCATAAAGCATGGCCAATACTTTTGGCTGATCAAACATTAGCTAAATATTTGATATTGTAGTCAAAAGCCACTATCAAAATGAACCTAAAACTTTTTTATCTCAAATTCAGCAAAAGAAGGGCTGTTTTCAGTGTGGCCATTGTGTGGCTTGTCCAAACATAGATAGAACAACCACGTTTAGTAATTCTTCAGGCTCAAAGTCATTTAACATCAACCACTATATCAACTGTGAAACTAAAGCCGAGGTATATTATGCAACATGCCTTTGTTCTAAAATCTATGTGGGCGTTACGACTCGTCAATTTAAAATAGGCATAAGAGAACACATTAATGGTATTATTGCAGCTCGAGATGAACATGATCTGTGCATCTTGAAAACAATTCCTAAGCACTTTAAACAATATCACAACTGTGATCCATCTTTGTTGAGGGTACGAGGCATAGATAGAATTATACCATCTATACGGGCTGGTAATGTCAGCCAAAGGTTGACTCAGATGGAGACAAGATGGATATGGACACTCGACACCATGCATCCCCTTGGCCTGAACGAAAGCATAAGTTTTGCGCCTTTCCTTTGACCTCCTAGTCATCCTGTTATTTGTCCTTTTATTCTATCCTGATTTTAAATAATATAACATTATATTTATATATTTTTCCCATTTGGTTTTAGCGAGCCTTCTTTGTCCATAACACTATTGCGTTTCTTGTGTTAGGGTGGTCTGCAAGTCAGACCCTCAGGAATATTGGATGGCTGCCAGATACAAGGATGCTTGAGCATTGATGGACAGAGACAGACGTAATCTGTTTCAAACGCCATAACTTTACTGGAAACGGACATTCAGTTATATACACTTTTGAGTAGGCATATACAGGCGAATCAACTGTTTATTAGGCTGGGTTCACACTGCATTGTGAACCCGTTTAACGGACTATGTTACATTGCGGCATAATGCGGTGTAATGTAGTCCGTTAACGCCGCCATTACTGGCAATGGCGAACGCATCGCTAGCGCACGCTCACAATGGGCGTGCGCTAGCAATGTGCCGTCATTGAGTGACGGACCCGAGATGCGGGCTGCAGCGTTTCCGGGTCCATCACTAGTAGCGCACTGCTAGCGCAGATGGAGCTAGCATTTGCTCCATCTGCGCTAGCGCAGTGCCAAAGTCGGCACTTGCGTTAGTGCAGTCCATTTAACGGATTTGTTGAACGGACTGCACAACGCAAGTGTGAACCTTGCCTTACATATGAGACCATCATTAATTCATCATCAATTCATTAGGTCATTTTCAGGGGTGGATTAAGGGTAGCCAGGGCCCCGGGCTGTTCAGACACTGTGGGCCCCCCCACCCCCGGTCATGTGACGGGGGTCATGTGACGGGGGTCATGTGACGGGGGTCATGATATACCCGAACCAGATTATTCCAGAAAAATGGCTGGGCCCTACTCTACTGTAACCTATTAAATATTTGGTAGAATCTGCAGTACAATTTAGGTATATTTTGACCAATAATATCACATACAAGGAACAAATACCACTGCACCATGTCAAGACCACATATTACCACCACATAGTGACTGAATACTATAATACTGATCAGTAAAAAACAACAACACAATACTATCACCATAAGTGCCAGTATTCACAGGAGATCTGTACTTAGTATGCAGTGTCTATGTAGAGGTAATACAGAGATCACTGGTGACATTATACACAGGACCTCTATATAGTATACAGTGTATAGTGTCAGTGTATAGGTAACACTGACTCACCAGTGACGTCTCTAGGCGAAGTCCTTCATCTTTCATCCAGCACAGACCGCCATCATTTCTTCCAGCTAGGACTCGTTTCTGCAGGAAATAACACAGTTATCTCGAGCTCCGCTTGTAGAACACATTACTTAATTTTTCACAACTTCTACATTACACCACATGAAGAAAAAAAGTCGATATAGTGTCACTCTGCACAGTAACAGGACCGACCCCCATTTAAAACAGTATACTCAAAAAATAAAATAAATACATCACTGCAGTAATAATATCCCTTAATTAGCCCCTATGGTAATAATATTCCACATCCTGGCCCCGTGTGTCTCATTCCTGGCTCCAGCCATATGTTCTCGCATCCTGCCCTCATGAGTATCCATCCTGCCCCATATGTCTCCATCGTATCCATCCTGCCCCATGATCCAATCCTGCCCCATGTCTTTCATTCTGCCCCGTGTCTCCAATCATGCCCCGTGTCTACATTCTGCCCATGCCTCCAGTCCTGCCCCCAGTGTGTCCAGCAATCTGCCCCAGTATGTCCAGCATATTGCCCCAGTGTCCAGCAATCTGCCCCAGTGTCTCCAGCATATTGCCCCCAGTGTGTCCAGCATTGCCCCCAGACAGTGTGTCCAGCAATCTGCCCCAGTGTGTCCAGCAATCTGCCCCAGTGTGTCCAGCATATTACCCCCAGTGTGTCCAGCAATCTGCCCCAGTATGTCCAGCATAGTGCCCCAGTGTGTCCAGCATATTGCCTCCAGACAGTGTGTCCAGCAATCTGCCCCAGTGCGTCCAGCATTGCCCCCAGACTGTGTGTCCAGAATATTACCAACCGTGTGTCCAGCAATCTGCCCCAGTATGTCCAGCATTTCCCCCAGTGTCTCCAGCAATCTGCCCCAGTGTCTCCAGCAATCTGCCCCAGTGTCTCCAGCAATCTGCCCCAGTGTCCTCCAGCCATCTGCCCCAGTGTCCTCCAGCCATCTGCCCCAGTGTCCTCCAGCAATCTGCCCCAGTGTCCTCCAGCAATCTGCCCCAGTGTCCTCCAGTATTGCCCCAGTGTCCTCCAGCCATCTGCCCCAGTGTCCTCCAGCCATCTGCCCCAGTGTCCTCCAGTATTGCCCCTGTGTCCTCCAGCAATCTGCCCCAGTGTCCTCCAGCAATCTGCCCCAGTGTCCTCCAGCAATCTGCCCCAGTGTCCTCCAGCATTGCCCCAGTGTCCTCCAGCCATCTGCCCCAGTGTCCTCCAGCCATCTGCCCCAGTGTCCTCCAGCATTGCCCCAGTGTCCTCCAGCTATCTGCCCCAGTGTCCTCCAGCTATCTGCCCCAGTGTCCTCCAGCCATCTGCCCCAGTGTCCTCCAGCCATCTGCCCCAGTGTCCTCCAGCAATCTGCCCCAGTGTCCTCCAGCCATCTGCCCCAGTGTCCTCCAGCAATCTGTCCCAGTGTCCTCCAGCCATCTGCCCCAGTGTCCTCCAGCATTGCCCCAGTGTCCTTCAGCTATCTGCCCCAGTGTCCTCCAGCCATCTGCCCCAGTGTCCTCCAGCCATCTGCCCCAGTGTCCTCCAGCCATCTTCCCCAGTGTCCTCCAACCATCTGCCCCAGTGTCCTCCAGCATTGCCCCAGTGTCCTCCAGCTATCTGCCCCAGTGTCCTCCAGCTATCTGCCCCAGTGTCCTCCAGCCATCTGCCCCAGTGTCCTCCAGCCATCTGCCCCAGTGTCCTCCAGCAATCTGCCCCAGTGTCCTCCAGCCATCTGCCCCAGTGTCCTCCAGCCATCTGCCCCAGTGTCCTCCAGCAATCTGCCCCAGTGTCCTCCAGCATTGCCCCCGTGTCCTCCAGCAATCTGCCCCAGTGTCCTCCAGCATTGCCCCGTGTCCTCCAGCATTGCCCCCAGTGTGTCCACCGTTATAAAAAAACAAAAAAACAAAAAACAAACAAGCAGTCCCCTCACCTGTCCGCGCTCCAGGCGGCGAGCTCCCTGCAGCAGAGCACACTCGCTGGCGACTGACAATGACGTCAGACGCCGGCGACGTGTGCGCCTGCGGCCGACATCAGCCGCCAGTCTCCAATTGGCTGGCGGCTGTTGTTAACTATTGACGTGCGGGAGCACGCCCGCACGTCAATATGAAACCGCCGCAGCGCCGGAAGGGGCCCGGTGAGCAGATGAGAAGGGGCCCGATGCGGGCCCCCTCTCTCTGCCCACCGGGTACGGCGGGGGGGCACATAAATGCCGGCATTCACAGGTGATTATCAGAGGGTCAATCTGTGAGGTAGCCCAGGGCCCCCCCAGACCACTGGGCCCTGGGCTACCGCCCATATTGACCCTCTGATAATCCGCCACTGGTCATTTTTACATAAGAGGTAACTTGTGGGCATACACATATGGGGCTAAAGTCCATCTAATTAACCTTTGTCAGCAATTACCTCGCCTTTGTCAGCAGTTCTAATTGATAATCAATAGTTAATGACTTAGCAAAGCTAGGCATGTCCAGGCGTATTCTGCTAGACTCAGAAATATATGAATGTGTATGAATTATAAGAATATATCAAGGTGGTCCCTGATTTCCCCATCACTTGTTTTTTAGTTTTCTTTGTATTTATATTCTGTATAATTTTCTTCTTAGTTATCCTTTGTGATATATCAGAATCTATGGGCCCTCTTGACCGCGTATGGCCAATAAAGGATCCTTTCCGTAAAGCATCCCCCACCCCCAACTACCTTGCCCCTCTTAACCCCTCCATCTATTACCCAGGAAAACACACCACCACGTTAATTTCTTTTTGGATAATTTGGCCACAGCGGCCATTTTATTAACAAACAAATACATAAATAACAACATGTAAACAGTAAATATATAAAACCTCGAGGGGGGGGCTCTTGGAGCTAAAAAATCTGGCTCATAATAGGCAGAGAGCCTACCCAAAATTTTTACAAAAAACACGTATTTACCCTCAGCCGTAACCACCAGCTCGAGGGCACCATGTAACCCATTTCGGGCAAACCAACCACAAAGCTCCCGAGGTAAACACCCCGTCCAGAGCCCGTACCAAAAGCCAGATCAACCCTATCAGCATCATCACCAACTCCAAGAACCCCACCCCCCGCCAACGCCACTGTGACAATAATACAGAATGCTTGCCTTCAATAAATCAACAGAAAAGAAATATAATTCAAAAGACCCCTTTTTTTTTTTTTTTTTTTACCATAAGAATTGACGAACTCGCCGATCTTCCCTAAAGCTACGTTGCCTCATAGAACCGCTAAAACAGGGAGGGTGGGAGGGACTCACTTCGCCCGTCTAAGGTAACTGATCTCCCCTTTTCCCGCACTTTCCCAAGCCCCCACCTCCCTTTTTGCATAAATCCCCACCCCAAATCCTACTCTTCCAATCCCCGGGCCCCTTTACTCAATAACATCTTTATTTTTTAAAAGAAAACCTACTGCACTGCTCCCATGGCAACGCAGTCATGTGGGGGCCTCCTTTTAGCTGCGCCCCATACAGCCCCCCCTCTTGACCGCGTATGGCCAATAAAGGATCCTTTCCGTAAAGCATCCCCCACCCCCAACTACCTTGCCCCTCTTAACCCCTCCATCTATTACCCAGGAAAACACACCACCACGTTAATTTCTTTTTGGATAATTTGGCCACAGCGGCCATTTTATTAACAAACAAATACATAAATAACAACATGTAAACAGTAAATATATAAAACCTCGAGGGGGGGGCTCTTGGAGCTAAAAAATCTGGCTCATAATAGGCAGAGAGCCTACCCAAAATTTTTACAAAAAACACGTATTTACCCTCAGCCGTAACCACCAGCTCGAGGGCACCATGTAACCCATTTCTGGCAAACCAACCACAAAGCTCCCGAGGTAAACACCCCGTCCAGAGCCCGTACCAAAAGCCAGATCAACCCTATCAGCATCATCACCAACTCCAAGAACCCCACCCCCCGCCACACACGAACAGCCCTGACCACCTCAGGCTCGTGAGTGCCCCACCACCGCCAAAGCTCTTTCAACTCCTTCCTGTAGACCGAGCGCCCATAAATCCATCCCGATCTCGTTAAGATGCACTCCATCATCCCTCCAAAAATTACCGACCCCAGCCTCCAGCTCGAAATGCCTCACGGCAATACCCCCATTCCGGGACACAAAACTCGCCACCATCCTGTTCAATTTTACCCTGGCTCTGTTAATCCCTTTATGGGAATGGGCCTCCCGCCACGTCTTCCGCGGCACAATGTCTGACCACACAGTCAGCATACCGGGAAAAGATACCCACAGCCTCAACAAGTCATAACGGATATCCCGAATGAGTTCCCTCACGGGTTTTGCCCCCAAATCATTACCCCCCAAGTGAACCACTAAAATATCCGGAGGGCGATCCAGACGGGCGGCGCGGGAGAATTCCGGCAAAAAACTACGCCACGACATACCACGAGTCCCCATCCAACGGATGATCACTGCCTCTCGGCCGAAACCCAGTTGCCTACCATTTGCCCGCGCATCGGCCCGGAGGGCGCCCCAATAAACGAAAGAGTGTCCGACAATCCACGCCAAAAGAGGGGTACGACCTGAAAAACACAACCATAATTAACAATCCGCAAAGACGTCCCTTTTCACCCCGCATTGTTGATTTAATGCCGCACATAAGACAGGTAACGATTAGAACTCCATCTGCCTATTTTCTTGATCACCTCCGGCCCAAGGCCCAAACCATCGGCCTCAGATGCGGCCCCAATCCTAAAAGAATGCGAGCCGAAATTTTCCGGGTTAACACCCAGCAAACCCAAGCCCTTCTTCAAAATGGCTACAAACTGGAAACGTGACAAGAAATCCCCCTCTTGGTGTTGCAACAGAGGGCCTGACCTGACTGATGACAAATTCCAATATGCCTCTAAGCAGCGTTGCGGACACATCCCGCTACCCGCCACCCTTCCTAGCACTACTTTCTTTCCCCTACCTAGCTGATCCGTCTTTGAACGCCTTATCCAAAAGGCAACTCCCCCTTCCCAAAAAACCACATCTTCCGCCAAAAGACCACCTGACCTGTCCTTGCTCGGGGAAACCAATTCACCCAGCCGCAAAGCACCAAAAAACGCTAGAGAAAAGGCCAATTGAAACAGTACCACCTCAAACTGAGATGAACAAATGACGCCCAAGGCCTCCCCTAACCGCTGCAACAACCCAAAAGAAATGGGCCTGCGCTTATCAAAAGTCGAATTACCCTTACGAAAACCTTTCAACGCCTGCCGTATAACAAAGTCCTTTGTGACGTCCCTCAATCCTTGCAACTGAAAACCAAAAGCCAAACCTGCTATAAACTTGTTTAACCTAGACACGGACCAACCCCACTCCACGACCTTACCTACCAGTGCCAATAACGCCATTGCCCTGTCGCTATCTGACTCAGCCGAGCCGCATTGAAACAACCAACTTTCCCACATGGCCCATGACGCCGCATAATCTGACCATGTCCTGTTTGACACCGAGGCTTGGATCAATCGGCCTCCCCTTCCGTAACCACCTGCCACAGATGCAAAGGACATGCTGCTCCTGCCGCCTCCGAATCTGGAGCCAAATCCCGGAATCGGTCCCACTGCAAACGAGACAAAGCATCAGCTATATTGTTCTGAACTCCTGGCACGTGCACCGCCGTAATCCATGCATTCAACTCCAAGCATCTCAGTACCAACTCCCTGACCAACCTAATTACTGGAGGGGAAGAAGAAGATAAGCTGTTAATCACGGCCACCACGCTCGAGTTATCGCAATGGAAACGTACTCGCCGATCACGAAAGCTGTCACCCCAAACAAACACTGACACCACAATCGGGAACAACTCCAACAATGCCAAATTCTTGGTGAGCCCCTTCTTTCGCCAATCCTCTGGCCACACCCCGACGCTCCATTTTCCTCCACAGTAGGCCCCATAACCAACTCCACCTGCTGCGTCTGTGTAGATCTCGCAATCAAAAGCATTCAGATCCTCCTGCTGAATAAGCGACCTGCCATTATAGCCTTCCAAAAAATGTTGCCAAACAAGAAGGTCCTCCTTATGCTCTCTACCCAAACGAATAAAATGATGAGCCGACCGAACTCCAGCCGTCGCCCTGGACAATCTGCGGCAAAATATCCTGCCCATTGGCATAATACGACAAGCAAAATTCAGGCGGCCCAGCAGCGACTGCAACTCCTTCAATGAAGTCTTCCGCAATTTTCCAATCCGACTCACCTCTCGCTTAAGCAACTCCAACTTATCATCAGGCAACCTACACTCCATTTTCTCAGAATCAATGAGAATCCCTAAGAAACTCAAGACCGTGCAGGGGCCCTCCGTTTTTCCCTGTGCCAAAGGAACACCAAACTGTCCGGCCACCCATTCCATGGTCCCAAGTAAATGACAGCACACTGCTGAATCCGGTGGACCAACAAACAAAAAATCATCCAAATAGTGAATGACAGAAGGAACGGCCGATACATCTCTCACTACCCACTCTAAAAAGGTACTGAAAGTCTCAAACAATGCACAGGAAATAGAACATCCCATAGGCAAACACCTATCCAAGTAAAAACCACCCTCCCACCAACAACCTAACAAAGGAATGCTCTGTGGGTGCACCGGCAAGAGCCTAAATGCCGACTCGATGTCCGTTTTCGCCAGCAATGCTCCAGGTCCGTACATTCGCACCCACCGAACAGCCGCATCAAACGATGTGTAAACAACGGAGCACAACTCCTCCGCAATCCCGTCATTAACCGAGGATCCTTTGGGATATGAAAGATGCTGAATTAGCCGGAACTTGTTCGGCTCCTTCTTGGGCACCACCCCAAGCGGGGAAACAATTACACCAGCCATGGGCAACGAACTAAAAGGCCCCGCCATTCTTCCCATCTCAACCTCTTTTGCCAATTTAGCCGAAACCACCTCCGCATGCAAGCCAGCTGATCTCAAATTTTTTGTAGAAAAAGGAACAACATGCATCGGGTGAGGGATCTTAAACCCCTCAAGAAAACCGTCCCTAATAACCTCCGCCTTTTTAACATCCGGGTATCTACTTAGATAGGGGGCCATCTTTTGAACCCTCACCGGAGTCACCCCCTTGACCGCCACCCACTGATGGCTTACCACGTGATTTCTTGAAACACTTAGCGGCTCCGTGAGAGGCCCCGTTGCAATGGGAGCACACGTGTTTAAATTTACAAGTGGTGCCATACTTGCACTGGCCCTCATTAAACTGCCAGCATTTCCCAGATTTTTCCTTTGAACCCTGAGACCCGTGTTCTCCACTTTGTCCTGACTGCTGACTGCTACCCCCCCTCCCCCCTGAAAGGACTGCCCATAACGCACCGGAGCCATCACCTTCAGCCACAACCCGATGTCTTTTTGGTCCCACCTTATCTCCGGCCTCACTGCTTTTCGCTGCCTGAACTGTTCATCGTATCTCAGCCAAGCCTGGCCCCCGTAGGTACGATGCGCTTCACCAATAGCATCCAAATAACAAAACAGGCCCGAGCAATTCTCGGGGAATTTCTCCCCTATAACACTCGCTAGAATGGCAAAGGCCTGCTGCCAGTTAACGAACGTCTGAGGAATAAGGCGCCAACGCCTCTTTTCTTCCTCTTCCTTTTTGCTGTCGTCTTTCTTTCCTTTATCCAAGTTAAATTTTTCTAAAGGAAGGAGAGAGAAAATCTCTACGTATTCATCTTTCCAAATCTTTTCCTTGACTTCTTTCTTCAAATGGGCCCCCAGCGGACCCTCAAAACACACATATACCTCGCCTTTTGCCCTGTCGTCTAACTTAACGGTATCACCTTTTCCCGTTTCCGTTTGTACCGACACCGACACCCCCGCCACAGGAACAGGTGTCCCGCTACCCGAGCTCGCAATCTCGTTCGAACCCCCTGCTACGCCCCCGGCAACCGACACCCAGGCACCAGCGGGCGACGATCCCACACTGTTAGCAACTGAGCTACCCCCGCCCCCATCCAATCTACGCAAAATCTGCGACATACCCGCTAAAAGTTCTCTGACCCCCGGGACCTCATTACAGCCCCCACCCCGCTCCACCACACCCGAAACACCCAGCACTGGGGAAAGACTGGACATGTACTCACGTGGCTGCGCAGGTGCTGTGTCCCCACCAGCCGTGCTTCCTGAATCCTGCTGGTCCATTTCGTCGCGATGTTCGTTCCCGGAATCATCGCTGCCGCTCATCTGCCCCAGGCCCGCGCCCCTGGCCTCCACGTCACCAGGGGGGACCGAGACTGGCGAAGGCGACCGGTCCCTCGACCTCCTGCTGGATCTGGATCTGTCCGGCTCCGTGATTCCTCTGCCTCCAGCCGCTGGACCGTCTCCTCTGGACGCCGCTCCTGCGGCCCGACCGCGACCCGCTCCTAACCGTGATGCCGCCGCTGTCCTGCCCGATAGTCTGCTCTGCCGTCCTGTCGCAGAGCCAGGTGCACTGGGGGGATGGGATCCGGGTGCCCCCGCCGCCATTGCGCCCGCCGCGATACTCCCCGGCTCCTGCCTGGTGGATGCTGCCGCCGCCGCTGGGCTCCTTCCCCGTCCCCCTGCTCATGTTGCCGCCACCGCGGGAGGTGCTCCCCGGCGGGTAGAAGCTGCTGCTATCGGTGCTGCGGCGCCGCCGCGCCCTCTGCTAGGCCGCACCGGAAGTGCGGCCCTGACATCCTGTGCAGCGCCGGCGTCCTGCCGCGTCTGCACCGCTCGCCTAGCACCGCGCCGCCTCGCGCCGGCAGGGCCGCCAGGTGGATTCCTGCCGGGGGAGGGGGCGGGCAAGGTGGATCGGCCGCGTCCCCCAGCCCCCGCAGGGTCCCTGGAGGGGCTCCGCGGCCTGCGCCTGCCGCGCGGTGTAGTGTCGGGGGACAGCCTGTCTGGCGGCCTAGACCGCCTGGTTCTGCTGCCCCGGCTCCCGCTGTCCTGGCTCCCACTGCCTCCGAGCAGCCCTGTGAGCTGCTCCTCCAGCCATCCGGCCCTCCTGGAACTGGCCTCCCGACGAAGCTGAGCTACCAGGCTGTCCACAGAAGACATGGTGAGAGGGATGTGGCAGCAGGTCCACTCACTTCGCCCGTCTAAGGTAACTGATCTCCCCTTTTCCCGCACTTTCCCAAGCCCCCACCTCCCTTTTTGCATAAATCCCCACCCCAAATCCTACTCTTCCAATCCCCGGGCCCCTTTACTCAATAACACCTTTATTTTTTAAAAGAAAACCTACTGCACTGCTCCCATGGCAACGCAGTCATGTGGGGGCCTCCTTTTAGCTGCGCCCCATACAGCCCCCCCTCTTCATCGATTGTTCGTGACATCTGTTTGGACATTTACTTTGTGTTATTCTACGGATGGATTTCCTTGGAGCAATTACACAACAACAGCGGTTATTCTTTGAAGATTTAAGAAGATTATTATCTGTACACATTTTTCTTATAATTTTTCCTATTATGTTTGATTTTTATGCAATTTCTGTATTATTCATTGCTCTTTTATAGTAATGTCACCTCTTTTCTCTTCTTTTCTTCATTCTTTTCATTTGTTTACTTATCTTTTGTATTCATTTTTTGTATACATTTAGATTTATCACTTTTTTTAATTTTGCCCTTATCATTATTATTTTTCCTATTATTGTTATTTTTTATAATTTTTTTCGGTTATTTTCATTTCTTTATTATTCTATTTTCGTTATTTTTCTTAATGTCCCCTTTTTAGTCTTAATGTTGGTTAAATATTGTACATTCACCATTTTTGCAGTACTCACCGGTATATATATATATATATATATATATATATATATATATATATATATATATATATATATGTACTGTTCGTGCCGTGGTTTTTTACTTTCTTTGTCCTTTTACATTTTTCTATCTGCCAGGACCTGCATGTCACATGTTCTCTTTCTGACCAATGACAGTGTGTCAGGTGGACAATTATATTGTGTGCTCATTGGTTGTTTTTACCTGCCAGGACCTGCATATCACATGTTCCCTCTTTACCAATGACAGTGGGTCAGGTGGAACGCTTGCCGGCATTGCGTTCCACGGGGCTCTGCCTGCCTTGTCCGCACCCCTTGTTGTCATGTCAGATGATCAAAGCACCGTGGGTTACGTGGGCGGGCAGTGCGGGTCACTGTGGTAACCTCCAATGCGGGCAAGCGTCACTTGTACCTGTTCCCCCTCTCATTGGCTGCTCGCTTGATTTATACCTCTGCTCCAACGCGCGTCGGGGTCAGGCGCATCCTAGGGACTCTGCAGTGTGCTCTATGGTAACTATTTGGAGGGTTTCATTTGGAGACTGTATTTGGGCAGCATATATTTATACGTATATTATCACTGGGTATTGTATCATCCAGCGATTGTGCTGGTTTTTCTCCATCCCTCTTCACACTATGAATTTGCACTTTAATAGTATATATATTTTTTTGGTATACCTTACCTATGCCACCTTTTGTATGCACTTTTTTTGCACTTCTCTTGGAGTGGCAGCATATTTAGTAATTCTTCTGGTTAATTAATTGTCGCACATTTTCACTGCCGTCTCCTACTTTATGTATCTATGTATTTATTTTATGCTACTCTATACTCTGCCGTTTGTTGGTCCCTTTAGTGTGCCCCTCAAGTTCTGGTATTGTCCCCACCAACCCCCCCCCCTTTTTATCATTTTGGTATTTATTAAATACAATTTTGATTTTATTCTGTCACTGGACTTATTTCGGGTGTTTTTCTCTGTTGTTGATTGTATTTTCCGATTGTCCTCGTTGAACTATCCATGTAGGCGCACACAGAGGCGGGTATCTTTTACTCTATTATATTTCACATATTACCCCGGATATTTTGTGTGTGCATTTTGCTTTGAGTTTTCCTTAATTATATAAGCATTTAATGGTATCATATACATTTGCATTCATCTCCCTTATGGATTTTTGGACATTTCTCTTTTTTTTACTTCTATACAGTATTTTTGCACATACAACGCTTTTTGGCATTAGTTTGCACATTATTCAATCCCATATATTCATATTCATCATCTTGATTTATGATCATCTTCTTCCCATCGTTTTAGCTTCTACAGCACTTACGGTATATCTGTTGTATGCTTCATTACACTGTTAGCACTTTAAGTCGCCATTATATATCTTTCACCTTTTCCCATGTTAGTTTTTTACGTCTACAGTGTGTCTGTAAAGTCATGGTGCACTTTTATAGTTTACATTTTGGCGCCCTTTCTCTGGCCCAACCATGTCAGACCTGTTCATGAGGCTGTAATATGCAGTAGTCTATTGGCCTTTTCAGTGACATACAGATACAATGATACCATTAGTCCTAGTGAATCTCGGCATCAGTCTCCCATCGGTCATCCTTTCATTAGTCTTCCTATAAAAACCCACATTAAACTCCCAGTTAAACATGCCCCCTGACGAAGCCTTGGTGAAACGTGCGTTAGGGCTTGTGGGCCAGGACACATGTACTCTACACTCATGTATTTGCATACCATCTAGATGTAAGTATTCACTTATCTTCTCTTTTTTACTAAAAATATTTAGTAATAGTTATAACACTATGCTCCCAGACTAGGGGTATTTACAATAGGGTCTTCACTTTGTTGGTGTCGTTTCCCCCCCAATTTTTTTTTAGTTTATTGTACTTGAGCACTGACCCCACTTTTAGGAACACTCTGCTTGTGTTGTACATATGTTTGTCATATCCATATACTTTTTAATGATATTTAAATAAAATTATTTTTATGAGACCCATTTTCCATTTTTTTTTCTCATGTTGGTTTTCTGATTATGCTTTATGTATGTAATATTTGGAACCCCGATGATACATTGTATAAGAAATCGTTGTTTACGTATCATCTCGATAAGGGTTACCATGACGTTGAGGGATGGATTTTACTATTTTTGATCATAATTATATGAACCAAGTCCCCTATATTATTTTCATGCACTATTGCTGTCTATTTATTTTGTTTCTATCTTAGGTGTTGTCTGTTCCGTGGCCAGTGTGCACATGCGCCTACATTTTGCATACATACCTACTTATATTGCAGTTCATCTCTTTAGGTTTTCATTTTTATGCATATAATATTTGGATACCCGGCGATGATACATTGTGTAAGAAAAAAAAAAAACGAACCAGAGATCACCTCGTAAAATATAATAAATACGAAACAAACAAAACACATAATTAAAATCATATTTTTTCCAGTAGTTTTAATTTACACAGAAAAGAACATTATTCCTCCGAACCTATCAAGAAATGCGGGGAATGATATCTTTCTGACGAGTTATTTCAGTGTTAATGGTCTGTAGAAATGAGAAAGTAGATTTGCAAAATTAACTTTTTATTTTAATGCAGCATTTAGGAAGCGAGAAGAGTTTTTCTGATGTATTAATATAATTGAATAGCGTAATTAGAGAATGTTTTAGCCTGCTAATATTTAGCAATCTCTATGTCATAGCTTGGGAGGGGAAGGGGTCCTTTTCTTCCATTTTTTTAATTGTAATTGAGATCAAAGTAAATGTTTCATAAAGAAGGCCGGGATGAGGGGGAGGTATACCAGAGCGCCAACCAAAGGAAGGAATTGCATTAAAGAATTTAAAAAAATACCGTGGATTAATTAGGAGAATATTATGCTAAGGAATAAGGGGTAGTAGGGTGCATCTTAGGGACCGAACCTGGAACTTATCTCACCTCCTTATCAAAGGAACCTGTTTAGAATCAAATGCCGCCAGAACTGACAAGCAGAGGCTTCAGTCAACTATGAACATTCCCTGCAGTGGCCACTACAACTGAAATCTGGTATTACAAGTTAACTATTTAAAATAAATGTGTCTTCAGAAAATTAGATTTTTTTAATGAGATTTTTAAGTTAAATGTATTTTTTTATGTTAGTAATATGTTTTCTCATATCACGACCTGCAGAAAAATAATAAGAAAATTTTGGAATTTTAACATTGGCAATTATCAACTCTAGCCCTCTAGTGATTGCATGCATAGGTTATTGTAATAGGTTATTGTACAGGAGGAGAAGGTGAGCTGTGACATCACCTATTGTGAATGGTGGATCCTGTGTTATCTCCTGTATATAGAGGTGTTATCACTCATTGTACAGGAGGAGGAGGTGAGCTGTGACATCACATATTGTGAATGGTGGATCCTGTGGTATCTACTGTATATAGAGATGTTATCAGTCATTGTACAGGAGGAGGAGGTGAGCTGTGACATCATCTATTGTGAATGGTGGATCCTGTGTTATCTACTGTATATAGAGGTGTTATCAGTCATTGTACAGGAGGAGGAGGTGAGCTGTGACATCACCTATTGTGAATAGTGGATCCTGTGTTATCTACTGTATATAGAGGTTATAATAGTCATTGTACAGGAGGAGGAGGTGAGCTGTGACATCACCTACTGTGAATGGTGGATCCTGTGTTACCTACTGTATATAGAGGTGTTATCAGTCATTGTACAGGAGGAGGAGGTGAGCTGTGACATCCCCTATTGTGAATGGTGGATCCTGTGTTATCTACTGTATATAGAGGTGTTATCAGTCATTGTACAGGAGGAGGAGGTGAGCTGTGACATCACATATTGTGAATGGTGGATCCTGTGGTATCTACTGTATATAGAGATGTTATCAGTCATTGTACAGGAGGAGGAGGTGAGCTGTGACATCATCTATTGTGAATGGTGGATCCTGTGTTATCTACTGTATATAGAGGTGTTATCAGTCATTGTACAGGAGGAGGAGGTGAGCTGTGACATCACCTATTGTGAATAGTGGATCCTGTGTTATCTACTGTATATAGAGGTTATAATAGTCATTGTACAGGAGGAGGAGGTGAGCTGTGACATCACCTACTGTGAATGGTGGATCCTGTGTTACCTACTGTATATAGAGGTGTTATCAGTCATTGTACAGGAGGAGGAGGTGAGCTGTGACATCCCCTATTGTGAATGGTGGATCCTGTGTTATCTACTGTATATAGAGGTGTTATCAGTCATTGTACAGGTGAGCTGTGACATCACCTATTGTGAATAGTGGATCCTGTGTTATCTACTGTATATAGAGGTGTTATCAGTCATTGTACAGGAGGAGGAGGTGAGCTGTGACATCACATATTGTGAATGGTGGATCCTGTGGTATCTACTGTATATAGAGATGTTATCAGTCATTGTACAGGAGGAGGAGGTGAGCTGTGACATCATCTATTGTGAATGGTGGATCCTGTGTTATCTACTGTATATAGAGGTGTTATCAGTCATTGTACAGGAGGAGGAGGTGAGCTGTGACATCACCTATTGTGAATAGTGGATCCTGTGTTATCTACTGTATATAGAGGTTATAATAGTCATTGTACAGGAGGAGGAGGTGAGCTGTGACATCACCTACTGTGAATGGTGGATCCTGTGTTACCTACTGTATATAGAGGTGTTATCAGTCATTGTACAGGAGGAGGAGGTGAGCTGTGACATCCCCTATTGTGAATGGTGGATCCTGTGTTATCTACTGTATATAGAGGTGTTATCAGTCATTGTACAGGTGAGCTGTGACATCACCTATTGTGAATAGTGGATCCTGTGTTATCTACTGTATATAGAGGTGTTATCAGTCATTGTACAGGAGGAGGAGGTGAGCTGTGACATCACCTATTGTGAATGGTGGATCCTGTGTTATCTACTGTATATAGAGGTGTTATCAGTCATTGTACAGGAGGAGGAGGTGAGCTGTGACATCATCTACTGTGAATGGTGGATCCTGTGTTATCTACTGTATATAGAGGTGTTATCAGTCATTGTACAGGAGGAGGAGGTGAGCTGTGACATCACCTATTGTAATTGGTGGATCCTGTGTTATCTACTGTATATAGAGGTGTTATCAATCATTGTACAGGAGGAGGAGGTGAGCTGTGACATCATCTATTGTGAATGGTGGATCCTGTGTTATCTACTGTATATAGAGGCGTTATCAGTCATTGTACAGGAGAAGGAGGAGGTGAGCTGTGACATTATTCCATATTATTTTACCTGTTTTTATTATGTATACCCCTCCTCACATGTAAAGCACCATGGAATAAATGGCGCTGTAATAATAAATACTACTACTACTAATAATAATAATAATCATCTATTGTGAATGGAGGATCCTGTGTTATCTACTGTATATAGAGGTTATAATACTCATTGTACAGGAGGAGGAGGTGAGCTGTGACATCACCTACTGTGAATGGTGGATCCTGTATTATCTACTGTATATAGAGGTGTTATCAGTCATTGTACAGGAGGAGGAGGTGAGCTGTGACTTCCCCTATTGTGAATGGTGGATCCTGTGCTATCTACTGTATATAGAGGTGTTATCAGTCATTGTACAGGAGGAGGAGGTGACCTGTGACATCACCTATTGTGAATAGTGGATCCTGTGTTATCTACTGTATATAGAGGTGTTATCAGTCATTGTACAGGAGGAGGAGGTGAGCTGTGACATCATCTACTGTGAATGGTCGATCCTGTGTTATCTACTGTATATAGAGGTGTTATCAGTCATTGTACAGGAGGAGGAGGTGAGCTGTGACATCACCTATTGTAAGTGGTGGATCCTGTGTTATCTACTGTATATAGAGGTGTTATCAATCATTGTACAGGAGGAGGAGGTGAGCTGTGACATCATCTATTGTGAATGGTGGATCCTGTGTTATCTACTGTATATAGAGGCGTTATCAGTCATTGTACAGGAGAAGGAGGAGGTGAGCTGTGACATTATTCCATATTATTTTACCTGTTTTTATTATGTATACCCCTCCTCACATGTAAAGCACCATGGAATAAATGGCGCTGTAATAATAAATACTACTACTACTACTACTAATAATAATAATAATCATCTATTGTGAATGGAGGATCCTGTGTTATCTACTGTATATAGAGGTTATGATACTCATTGTACAGGAGGAGGAGGTGAGCTGTGACATCACCTACTGTGAATGGTGGATCCTGTGTTACCTACTGTATATAGAGATGTTATCGGTCATTGTACAGGAGGAGGAGGTGAGCTGTGACATCCCCTATTGTGAATGGTGGATCCTGTGCTATCTACTGTATATAGAGGTGTTATCAGTCATTGTACAGGAGGAGGAGGTGACCTGTGACATCACCTATTGTGAATAGTGGATCCTGTGTTATCTACTGTATATAGAGGTGTTATCAGTCATTGTACAGGAGGAGGAGGTGAGCTGTGACATCATCTACTGTGAATGATGGATCCTGTGTTATCTACTGTATATAGAGGTGTTATCAGTCATTGTACAGGCAGAGGAGGTGAGCTGTGACATCAGCTATTGTGAACGGTGGATCCTGTGTTATCTACTGTATATAGAGGTTATAATAATCATTGTACAGGAGGAGGAGGTGAGATGTGACATCACCTACTGTGAATGGTAGATCCTGCATTTTCAACTGTATATAGAGGTGATATCAGTCATTGTACAGGAGTAGGAGGTGAGCTATGACATCAACTATTGTGAATGGTGGATCCTGTGTTATCTACTGTATATAGAGGTGTTACCAATCATTATACAGGAGGAGGAGGGGGTGAGCTGTGACATCACCTATTGTGAATGATGGATCCTGTGTTATCAGTCATTGTACAGGAGGAGGAGGTGAGCTGTGACATCTCCTATTGTGAATGGTGGATCCTGTGTTATCTACTGTATAGAGAGGTGTTATCAGTCATTGTACGGAAGGAGGAGGTGAGCTGTGACATCCCCTATTGTGAATGGAGGATCCTGTGTTATCTACTGTATATAGAGGTTATAATACTCATTGTACAGGAGGAGGAGGTGAGCTGTGACATCACCTACTGTGAATGTTGGATCCTGTGTTACCTACAGTATATAGATATGTTATCAGTCATTGTACAGGAAGAGGAGGTGAGCTGTGACATCCCCTATTGTGAATGGTGGATCCTGTGTTATCTACTGTATATAGAGGTGTTATCAGTCATTGTACAGGAGGAGGAGGTGAGCTGTGACATCACTATTGTGAATGGTGGATCCTGTGTTATCTACTATATAGAGAGGTGTTATCAGTCATTGTACGGAAGGAGGAGGTGAGCTGTGATATAACCTATTGTGAATGGTGGATCCTGTGTTATCTACTGTATATAGAGGTGTTATCAGTCATTATACAGGATGAGGTGAGCTGTGGCATCATCTATTGTGAATGGTGGATCCTGTGTTATCTACTGTATTTAGAGGTTTTATCAATCATTGTACAGGAGGAGGTGAGCCATGACATCACCTATTGTGAATGGTGGCTCTTGTGTTATCTACTGTATATAGAGGTGATATCAGTCATTGTACAGGAGGAGGAGGTGAGCTGTGACATCCCCTATTGTGAATGGTGGATCCTGTGTTATCTACTGTATATAGAGGTGTTATCAGTAGTGTTGAGCATTCCGATAATGCAAATATCGGGTATCGGCCGATCTTCGCTGTATCGGATTTCCGATATTGAGTTCCGATATTTTTAAGATATCGGATACCAGAAACGGAAGTTCCTATAGTGCAATGATGCACTATAATGGAGTGTGGGCGATGCGTGGGTGGAGACTGCGTGTCTGTGTGTGCAGGCGGGGTCTGTGCGTGACCGTGGGGGGGTCTGTGCAGGCTGCCGGGGGTCTGTGCGGGCCTGCCGGGGGTCTGTACGGGCCTCTCAGAGGTCTGTGTGGCCAGCTGGGGGTCTGTACGGGCCTCTCTGGGGGTCTGTGTGGCCTCCTAGGGGTCTGTACGGCCTGCCGGGGGTCTGTGTGGGCCTGCCGGGGGTCTGTACGAGCCTCTCGGAGGTCTGTGCGGCCGGCCGGGGGTCTATGCGGCCTGCCGGGGGTCTGTATGGGCCTCTCCGGGGTCTGTTCGGCCTGCTGGGGGTCTGTACGGCCTGCCGGGGGTCTGTACGGGCCTCTCGGGGGTCTGTGCGGCCTGCCAGGGTCTGTACAGCCCTCTCTGGGGGTCTGTGCGGCCTCCTGGGGGTCTGTGCAGCCTCCTGGGGGTCTGTGCGGCCTGCTGGAGGTCTGTGCGGGCTTGCCGGGGGTCTGTACGGGCCTCTCGGGGGGTCTGTGCGGCCAGCCGGAGGTGAGCTGTGACATCACCTATTGTGAATGATGAATCCTGTGTTATCTCATGTATATAGAGGTGTTATCACTCATTGTACAGGAGGAGGAGGGGAGCTGTGACATCACCTATTGTGAATGGTGGATCATGTGTTATCTACTGTATATAGAGGTGTTATCAGTCATTGTACAGGAGGAGGAGGTGAGCTGTGACATCATCTATTGTGAATGGTGGATCCTGTGTTATCTACTGTATATAGAGGTGTTATCAGTCATTGTACAGGAGGAGGAGGTGAGCTGTGACATCACCTATTGTGAATGGTGAATCCTGTGTTATCTACTGTATATAGAGGTGTTATCAGTCGTTGTGCAGGAGGAGGTGAGCTGTGACATCACCTATTGTGAATGGTGGATCCTGTGTTATCTACTGTATATAGAGGTATTATCAGTCGTTGTGCAGGAGGAGGTGAGCTGTGACTGACATGACTCCAGCTATGACTGTTAGACACATATACCAGGTATTTAGTTTAGGTAGCATCGGTCATATGTGGAGTGAGCTCAGCTTCTAGATAGATATTCAAGAAAGGAGAGTTGAAGGGTTAATATGTCCAATAACTAAAAATGATAAAACAGCAAAGATTTAATATAAACTACTTTTTAATCTTGCAGGAAATATTTTGGAAGTGCTAATCGATAAGGTTTCGGCAGAGCAAACGCTTATTACGAATGTTAAGGCTGGTGAATGATTCATGTGCATTTGTTTTAGTATATACTGGAGCTCTAACCATTAATCCTCCCTATAAATAATAAACCAGAAGTCGAAATAAAGTTTTCTTTTTTGTGTGTTTTTTTTACAGACCTATCATCAAATATGGTGTGTTCTATGCAGAAAAAAAATTACTGCAGTCAATGTTAAAAATAGAAATGCAAGGATGGACAGAAAATGTATTTATAAAGGCACAGAAAATGTATTTAGTCGTAGTTAATAGAAATGTGCAAAATGAGAAGATTGTAATTTGCCCTTGACGGCTTTAGTGGATGCATTGAGCATCGGAGCTTCAGTTGTGTGTGCACCTTTAAGTATCTTACTATACATTGTTGTGAGATCTATTAGCGGTATCCTTCCTGAAATAAGAGATTAAGGAGCATAACAGTTCCACTGATTTCAATGGAAAAAGGTTCAGGCACATTCGAAAATCATTAACAAAATATTTAAAGTACATTTTCTTGGGTGTGGAAAGGGTAAATATTTTTCTGGAGTCCCCTAACTTTAAGCCGATCATTATTGCTTATCTTCATTCCTTCTTTCTGTACAGGTAATTAGTCTATTACCCTGCAGTGCCCCTACATGTGACATTTGGTATTACACAAATCTCATAAAAATCTTTGGGTTCATCATTTTTTGCTTGGGCTGGAAGAGTCCTCCAGAACTAAAGATGGCTTTTTATGTCACTGTTAGATTTGGCGAGGGTCCTAAAATGGGACCTCAATAAGGTAGTTGAGCATGGGTTCTCCAAACCAGACAACGTTTTGAAGTTGAAACTTCATGGCTTTTAGTGTAATATCTCATGACTTTCCCTCATAGTCTTGACTCATGACTCCTCTCAATGAAATCTTCTGACACATCTTATTAAAAGTACAAAGACCCTTTAAATTTTGGAAGAGTCCTATATACAGTGGGGCAAAAAAGTATTTAGTCAGTCAGCAATAGTGCAAGTTCCACCACTTAAAAAGACGAGAGGCGTCTGTAATTTACATGATAGGTAGACCTCAACTATGGGAGACAAACTGAGAAAAAAAAATCCAGAAAATCACATTGTCTGTTTTTTTAACATTTTATTTGCATATTATGGTGGAAAATAAGTATTTGGTCAGAAACAAAATTTCATCTCAATACTTTGTAATATATCCTTTGTTGGCAATGACAGAGGTCAAACGTTTTCTGTAAGTCTTCACAAGGTTGCCACACACTGTTGTTGGTATGTTGGCCCATTCCTCCATGCAGATCTCCTCTAGAGCAGTGATGTTTTTGGCTTTTCGCTTGGCAACACGGACTTTCAACTCCCTCCAAAGGTTTTCTATTGGATTGAGATCTGGAGACTGGCTAGGCCACTCCAGGACCTTGAAATGCTTCTTACGAAGCCACTCCTTCGTTGCCTTGGCGGTGTGCTTTGGATCATTGTCATGTTGAAAGACCCAGCCACGTTTCATCTTCAATGCCCTTGCTGATGGAAGGAGGTTTGCACTCAAAATCTCACGATACATGACCCCATTCATTCTTTCATGTAACCGGATCAGTCGTCCTGGCCCCTTTGCAGAGAAACAGCCCCAAAGCATGATGTTTCCACCACCATGCTTTACAGTAGGTATAGTGTTTGATGGATGCAACTCAGTATTCTTTTTCCTCCAAACACGACAAGTTGTGTTTCTACCAAACAGTTCCAGTTTGGTTTCATCAGACCATAGGACATTGTCCCAAAACTCATCTGGATCCAAATGCTCTCTAGCAAACTTCAGACGGGCCCGGACATGTACTGGCTTAAGCAGTGGGACACTACTGGCACTGCAGGATCTGAGTCCATGGTGGCATAGTGTGTTACTTATGGTAGGCCTTGTTACATTGGTCCCAGCTCTCTGCAGTTCATTCACTAGGTCCCCCCGCATGGTTCTGGGATTTTTGCTCACCGTTCTTGTGATCAGTCTGACTCCACGGGGTGGGATTTTGCGTGGAGCCCCAGATCGAGGGAGATTATCAGTGGTCTTGTATGTCTTCCATTTTCTAATTATTGCTCCCACTGTTGATTTCTTCACTCCAAGCTGGTTGGCTATTGCAGATTCAGTCTTCCCAGCCTGGTGCAGGGCTACAATTTTGTTTCTGGTGTCCTTTGACAGCTCTTTGGTCTTCACCATAGTGGAGTTTGGAGTCAGACTGTTTGAGGGTGTGCACAGGTGTCTTTTTATACTGATAACAAGTTTAAACAGGTGCCATTACTACAGGTAATGAGTGGCGGAAAGAGGAGACTCTTAAAGAAGAAGTTACAGGTCTGTGAGAGCCAGAAATCTTGATTGTTTGTTTCTGACCAAATACTTATTTTCCACCATAATATGCAAATAAAATGTTAAAAAAACAGACAATGTGATTTTCTGGGTTTTTTTTCTCAGTTTATCTCCCATAGTTGAGGTCTACCTATGATGTAAATTACAGACGCCTCTCATCTTTTTAAGTGGTGGAACTTGCACTATTGCTGACTGACTAAATACTTTTTTGCCCCACTGTAGGTAAAGTATCGGGGCAGCAGAAATGACCATGCTGTGCAACCTCCTTTATCTCTATGTCACTGATTTCCACTGAGAACATAAAAGTGGCCATTTATGACTTTACCCAAAGATAGTAGTTTTATATTGATTACTTCTGTAAGTTTATTAGATATTACATTTTTCCCCATGGCAGCTGTATAATATATAATACGCACAAAACTAGTCTGAAAGTTATCCTACCATTACTATTTATCACTTATCTGCAAAATAAGCTTTAAATGTGTGATCACTAGGGTGCAACTGCTCCAGGGATCAGTGGGGGACTTAACAGTTAGATCTCCACTGACTGTGCTTCTATCACCTATCCTATTGAAAGTGATAAATGTTACCAGTGGGGAATCTGAGCCACAACACATGCATTTCCAATTAAACATCCTTTGGTGGTGTTTGCTACATATAATTTGACACACACAAAAAGATCATTTTAATTAAATATGTCATTAGAAAATGACATATTAATTAACTCAGCAATAAACACATTTACAAGAGAGCTATCTATTCATCTGTCTACAAAAATAGATTTTTTTTTAGAGTACTCCTGCAAAAAATCCTGTTTTAATACATATCACTTAGGGTTGAGCGAAACGGGTCGTTCATTTTCAAAAGTCGCCGACTTTTGGCAAAGTCGGGTTTCATGAAACCCGATCCGACCCCTGTGCGGGGTCGGCCATGCGGTACGCGACTTTTGCGCCAAAGTCGCGTTTCAATGACGCGAAAAGCGCCATTTCTCAGCCAATGAAGGTAAACGCAGAGTGTGGGCAGCGTGACGACATAGGTCCTGGTCCCCACCATCTTAGAGAAGGGCATTGCAGTGATTGGCTTGCTGTCTGCGGCATCACAGGGGCTATAAAGGGGCGTTCCCGCCGACCGCCATGTTACTGCTGCTGATCTGAGCTTAGGGAGAGGTTGCTGCCGCTTCGTCAGAAGCAGGGATAGCGTTAGGCAGGGTCCATTAACCACCAAACCGCTTGTGCTGTAGCGATTTCCACTGCCCAACACCACCTTCGGTGTGCAGGGACAGTGGAAGCTACATTTTTTTTTTTTTCCTCAGCGCTGTAGCTCATTGGGCTGCCCTAGAAGGCTCCCTGATAGCTGCATTGCTGTGTGTACGCCGCTGTGCAAACCAACTGCTTTTTTCAAAGCACAAATCCTCTTGTTCCTTCCTTTCTGCACAGCTATCTTGTTTGTTTGTCCACACTTTTTATTTAATTTGTGCATCAGTCAACTCCTTATTGCTGCCTGCCATACCTGGCTGAGATTACTGCAGGGAGATAGTAATTGAAGGACAGTTCCTTTTTTTTTTTTTGTGGGAGATTAAGATTGGCATTTCTGCTAGAGTGCCATCCCTATCTGTGCCATCTCTCACTCAGTGGGCCATAGAAAGCCTATTTATTTTTTTGCTTGATTTGGGTTCTAAAATCTACCTGAAAAAATCACTACATCAATCAGTGGGAGAAAAATATTGGCCTCAGGGCTTGTGTGCCACTCCTGACTCCTGTGTGTGCCATCTCTCACTCAGTGGGCCATAGAAAGCCTATTTATTTTTTTGCTTGATTTGGGTTCCAAAATCTACCTGAAAAAATCACAACATCAATCAGTGGGAGAAAAATATTGGCCTCAGGGCTTGTGTGCCACTCCTGACTCCTGTGTGTGCCATCTCTCACTCAGTGGGCCATAGAAAGCCTATTAATTTTTTTGCTTGATTTGGGTTCTAAATTCTACCTGAAAAAATCAATAAATCAATCAGTGGGAGATTAATATTGGCCTTTGGGCTTGTGTGCCAGTCCTAAGCGTGCCATCTCTCTCTCTCAGATAGTGGGCCATAGAAAGCCTATTTATTATTTTTTTTATTGGGTTTATAAATTTTCCCTGGAAAAAAAAAAAAAGTGGGAGATTAATATTGGCCTCTGGGCTTGTGTGCCAGTCCTGAGCGTGCCATCTCTCTCACAAATAGTGGGCCATAGAAAGCCTATTTATTTTTTGGGTTGATTTGGGTTCTAAATTCTACCTGAAAAAATCAATAAATCAATCAGTGGGAGATTAATATTGGCCTTTGGGCTTGTGTGCCAGTCCTAAGCGTGCAATCTCTCTCTCTCAGATAGTGGGCCATAGAAAGCCTATTTATTATTTTTTTTATTGGGTTTATAAATTTTCCCTGGAAAAAAAAAAAAAAGTGGGAGATTAATATTGGCCTCTGGGCTTGTGTGCCAGTCCTGAGCGTGCCATCTCTCTCACAAATAGTGGGCCATAGAAAGCCTATTTATTTTTTTGGTTGATTTGGGTTCTAAATTCTACCTGAAAAAATCAATAAATTAATCAGTGGGAGATAAATATTGGCCTCTGGGCTTGTGTGCCACTCCTGAATCCTGTGTGCGTCCTCTCTCACTCAGTGGGCCCTACAAAGCCTATTTTTTTTTTTTATTTGTTTTCTAAATTCTCCCTGAAACAATCATTTTATTTTATTTTGTTTCTAAATTCTTCCTGAAAAATTCATTTTTTTGTATTTTTTTTTCTAAAGTCTCCCTGAAAAAAAAAAAAAAAATCAAATCAGTGGGAGATTAATATTGCCCTTTCTGCTTGTGTGCCAGTCTTGACTCCTGGGTGTGCCATCTCTCTCTCTCTCTCCAATTGTGGGCCATAGAAAGCCTATTTTTTTTTTTTTGCTTGATTTGGGTTCCAAAATCTACCTGAAAAAATCAATAAATCAATCAGTGGGAGATAAATATTGGCCTCTGGGCTTGTGTGCCACTCCTGACTCCTGTGTGCGTCCTCTCTCACTCAGTGGGCCCTAGAAAGCCTATTTTTTGTTTTATTTGTTTTCTAAATTCTCCCTGAAAAAATCATTTTATTTTATTTGGTTTCTAAATTATTCCTGAAAAAATCATTTTTTTTGTATTTTTTTTTTCTAAAGTCTCCCTGAAAAAAAAGAAAAAAAATCAAATCAGTGGGAGATTAATATTGCCCTTTCTGCTTGTGTGCCAGTCTTGACTCCTGGGTGTGCCATCTCTCTCTCTCCAATTGTGGGCCATAGAAAGCCTATTAATTTTTTTGCATGATTTGGGTTCCAAAATCTACCTGAAAAAATCACTAAATCAATCAGTGGGAGATAAATATTGGCCTCTGGGCTTGTGTGCCACTCCTGATTCCTGTGTGCGTCCTCTCTCACTCAGTGGGCCATAGAAAGCCTATTTTTTTTTTATTTGTTTTCTAAATTCTTCCTGAAACAATAATTTCATTTTATTTGGTTTATAAATTCTTCCTTAAAAAATCATTTTTTTTTATTATTTTTTTTTTTCTAAAGTCTCCCTTTTAAAAAAAAAAAAAAAAAATCAGTGGGAGATTAATATTTACATTTGCGCTTCAGTGACAGTCCTGCGTGTGTGGCATCTCTCTCATTTGTTGCCACCAACAACAGAGTGTGTAACATTGTGCCTGATTTTCGTTGTGGTCTCACCCACCTGTAAAGGGGTAGCTAAATCATACTGAAGTTATAGCTCACCGTGTAAGTTGTGTGACAGCAACAAATACCGTTAGTTTGGTAACGTTTTTAAAACAATGAGGAAGTCTGGTGGAAGAGGTCGTGGCCGGGGGCGTTCATTGTCAGCTGGTAATGAGGGTAGTGGTAGTGGTGGAGCATCAGGTGGTCGTGAGAAAAAAAATATTGCACCTAAGTCTGGAGCTGTGGAGCCAGGTTCGTCGTCTGGCTACACAAGGCCTCGAACGCTCCCTTTTCTGGGAGTAGGAAAACCGCTTTTAAAGCCGGAGCAGCAAGAGCAAGTTTTGGCTTATCTTGCTGACTCAGCCTCTAGCTCTTTTGCCTCCTCTCGTGAAACTGGTAAAAGTAAAAGCAGCGCGTCGTTAGTGGATGTTCACGGTCAGGGACAAGTCGCTTCCTTGTCCTCTTCAGCAAAAACAACAACAGAGAAGAATGCAGCAGGCGACACAACGGGTTACTCCATGGAGCTCTTTACACATACCGTCCCTGGCTTAGAAAGTGAAGCAGTTAACAGTCCATGCCCATTACAAGTTGAATCTGACATGGAGTGCACTGATGCACAGCCACAGCCAGACTACTATGCTGGTCCTTTGACTCAGACCACAACATTGCCCTCGCAGGGTGCTGATCAAGAATCAGACCCTGATGAGACTATGTTGCCCCATCACGAACGCTATACCACCGACCGACACGGTGACACAGACGAAGTTGCACACGAGCTACAAGAAGAGGTAATAGATGACCCAGTTCTTGACCCCGATTGGCAGCCATTGGGGGAACAGGGTGCAGGCGGCAGCAGTTCTGAAGCGGAGGAGGAGGGGCCGCAGCAGGCATCAACATCGCAACAGGTTCCATCTGCCGGGCCCGTATCTTGCCCAAAACGCGTGGCAAAGTCAAAACCTGTTGGAGGACAGCGTGGCCATCCGGTTAAAGCTCAGTCTGCAATGCCTGAAAAGGTATCCGATGCTAGAAAGAGTGCAGTCTGGCATTTTTTTAAACAACATCCAATTGATCAGCGCAAAGTCATCTGTCAAAAATGTTCAACTACCTTAAGCAGAGGGCAGAATCTGAAAAGTCTCAATACAAGTTGCATGCATAGACATTTAACCACCATGCATTTGCAAGCTTGGACTAACTACCAAACGTCCCTTAAGGTTGTAGCACCCTCGGCCAATGAAGCTAGTCATCAACGCAACATCCCTTCCGGCAGTGTAGGGCCACCATTTTCTGCACCACCTGCAGTATCTGTGCAGGTTTCTTTGCCAGGCCAAAGCAGTCAGGGTCAGGGAATCACCAGTTTCGTAGTAGGAAACACTGCATCTAGGGCACCGGCGGCAACAATACCATCTCCCACCGTCTCTCAGTCTGCCATGTCCACCGGCACCCCCGCTAGTTCCACGATCTCCAGCTCTCCAGTCCAGCTCACCCTACATGAGACTATGGTTAGGAAAAGGAAGTACTTAGCCTCGCATCCGCGTACACAGGGTTTGAACGCCCACATAGCTAGACTAATCTCGTTAGAGATGATGCCCTACCGGTTAGTTGAAAGCGAAGCTTTCAAAGCCCTGATGGACTACGCTGTACCACGCTACGAGCTACCCAGTCGACACTTTTTTTCCAGAAAAGCCATCCCAGCCCTCCACCAGCATGTTAAAGAGCGCATCGTCCATGCACTCAGGCAATCTGTGAGCACAAAGGTGCACCTGACAACAGATGCATGGACCAGTAGGCATGGCCAGGGACGTTACGTGTCCATCACGGCACACTGGGTAAATGTGGTGGATGCAGGGTCCACAGGGGACAGCAAGTTTGGGACAGTTCTGCCTAGCCCACGGTCTAGGAAACAATTGGCTGTAGCCGTTCGCACCCCCTCCTCCTCCTCCTCGTCCTCCTGCAGAAGCGAGACCTCGTCCACAGACCGCAGTCGCACAACCACTCCATCCGCAGCTGCCACTGTTGCACACCAGGTCTCCCATTATGGGGCAGCTACTGGCAAACGTCAGCAGGCTGTATTGGCTATGAAGTGTTTGGGCGACAACAGACACACCGCTGAAGTTCTGTCCGAGTTCTTGCAGAAAGAAACGCAGTCGTGGCTGGGCACTGTAGATCTTGAGGCAGGCAAGGTAGTGAGTGATAACGGAAGGAATTTCATGGCTGCCATCTCCCTTTCCCAACTGAAACACATTCCTTGCCTGGCTCACACCTTAAACCTGGTGGTGCAGTGCTTCCTGAAAAGTTATCCGGGGTTATCCGACCTGCTCCTCAAAGTGCGTGGACTTTGCTCACATATCCGCCGTTCGCCCGTACACTCCAGCCATATGCAGACCTATCAGCGTTCTTTGAACCTTCCCCACCATCGCCTAATCATAGACGTTGCAACAAGGTGGAACTCAACACTGCACATGCTTCAGAGACTGTGTGAACAGAGGCGGGCTGTTATGTTTTTGTGGGAGGATACACATACACGGGCAGGCAGTAGGATGGCAGACATGGAGTTGTCAGGTGTGCAGTGGTCGAAGATTCAAGACATGTGTCAAGTCCTTCAGTGTTTTGAGGAATGCACATGGCTGGTTAGTGCAGACAACGCCATAATAAGCATGAGCATCCCCCTAATGCGTCTGCTGATGCAAAGTTTGACGCACATAAAGGATCAGGCGTCTGCAGCTGAGGAAGAGGAAAGCCTTGATGACAGTCAGCCATTGTCTGGCCAGGGCAGTGTACAGGACAAGGTAGCGGGCGAACAGGAGGAGGAGGACGAGGAGGATGATGGGGATGATTATATTTTTAATGAGGAAGCTTTTCCGGGGCCAGTGGAAATTGTTGGCGCGGCAAGGCCGGGTTCTGGTTTTTGGAGGGACACAAGTGACGTGGATTTGCCTGAAACTGCCCCTCAACCAAGCACAACCACAGATTTGAGAACTGGAACTTTGGGCCACATGGCGGATTATGCCTTACGTATCCTCAAAAGGGACACACGCATTACTAAAATGATGAACGATGACGATTACTGGTTGGCCTGCCTCCTTGATCCTCGCTATAAAGGCAAATTGCAAAATATAATGCCACATGAGAACTTGGAACTAATATTAGCAACCAAACAATCAACTCTTGTTGACCGTTTGCTTCTGGCATTCCCTGCACACAGCGCCCGTGATCGTCCTAACACGAGCTGCAGGGGCCAGCAGACCAGAGGTGTTAGAGGGGCAGAAATCAGAAGTGGCGTTGGCCAGAGGGGTTTTCTGACCAGGTTGTGGAGTGATTTTGCTATGACCGCAGACAGGACAGGTACTGCAGCATCAATTCAAAGTGACAGGAGACAACATTTGTCCAGTATGGTTACTAACTATTTTTCATCCCTTATCGACGTTCTCCCTCAACCGTCATTCCCATTTGATTACTGGGCATCAAAATTAGACACCTGGCCAGAATTGGCAGAATATGCATTGCAGGAGCTTGCTTGCCCGGCAGCTAGTGTCCTATCAGAAAGAGTATTCAGTGCTGCAGGTTCAATACTAACAGAAAAAAGGACTCATCTGGCTACCCAAAACGTAGATGATCTAACCTTCATTAAAATGAACCATAACTGGATTTCGAAATCTTTTGCCCCACCTTGCCCGGCTGACACCTAGCTTTCCTATTTAAAGGTCTTGCCTGTGGACTATTCTGAACGACTTTTCCAATCTCGTAATTTGCAGCACCTGATTGTCCAGCATCCGACATGTTAACACCTCCCTAAATGGCCAAAGTCCCCACACGGGGCCGTGGTATCGCCACTTGGCGCCAGCACCCGTGAGAATACTGTTTGTCTGAGGAGCTGGGTGTGCCCGCTTTTGGTCGACGGCACTGCCACTAGGTCCCTCATAGTACAATAAAGTGTCTGGCGGTGGTGGTGCGCACCCAACGTCAGACACACCGTTGTAATATGAGGGGCCCTGGGCCTGTACCGCCGGCCACAAGACAGTCCCCCCCCCAGCTCAAACAGTGCTCTACCACTTGCAAAATTTTCTCTCACAGCTCCACCAATGTTTAGTCTATGCGCTGACATCCTTCAATGCCTGGCACTGTCAATACCATAGTATTGACATTTTTCTTATGTTAGGCCTTCGAAGCCTGTCTGCGGTCACTCCTTCCACTAGGCCTCCACTGACCTGTCTACTGCTGCCCGTGTTCCCCTGGAACCAATTTTAAATTGCCTACAGCCCAATTTTTGTTATGTTAGGCCTTCGAAGCCTGTCTGCGGCCCTTTCTTTCCACTACTACTACACTGACCAGGCCACTGCTGCCCGTGTTCCCCTGGAACCAATTTTAAATTGCCTACAGCCAGCCCAATTTATTATGTTAGGCCTTCGAAGCCTGTCTGCGGTCCCTCCTTCCACTAGGCCTCCACTGACCTGTCTACTGCTGCCCGTGTTCCCCTGGAACCAATTTTAAATTGCCTACAGCCAGCCCAATTTATTATGTTAGGGCTTCGAAGCCTGTCTGCGGTCCCTCCTTCCACTAGGCCTCCACTGACCTGTCTACTGCTGCCCGTGTTCCCCTGGAACCAATTTTAAATTGCCTACAGCCCAATTTTTGTTATGTTAGGCCTTCGAAGCCTGTCTGCGGCCCGTTCTTTCCACTACTACTACACTGACCTGGCTACTGCCGCCCGTGTTCCCCTGGAACCAATTTAAAATTGCCGACAGCAAGCCCAATTTATTATGTTAGGGCTTCGAAGCCTGTCTGCGGTCCCTCCTTCCACTAGGCCTCCACTGACCTGTCTACTGCTGCCCGTGTTCCCCTGGAACCAATTTTAAATTGCCTACAGCCCAATTTTTGTTATGTTAGGCCTTCGAAGCCTGTCTGCGGCCCGTTCTTTCCACTACTACTACACTGACCTGGCTACTGCCGCCCGTGTTCCCCTGGAACCAATTTAAAATTGCCGACAGCAAGCCCAATTTATTATGTTAGGCCTTCGAAGCCTGTCTGCGGTCCCTCCTTCCACTAGGCCTCCACTGACCTGTCTACTGCTGTCCGTGTTCCCCTGGAACCAATTGTAAATTGCCTACATCCCAATTTTTGTTATGTTAGGCCTTCGAAGCCTGTCTGCGGCCCGTTCTTTCCACTACTACTACACAGACCAGGCCACTGCTGCCCGTGTTCCCCTGGAACAAATTTTAAATTGCCTACAGCCAGCCCAATTTATTATGTTAGGCCTTCGAAGCCTGTCTGCGGTCCCTCCTTCCACTAGGCCTCCACTGACCTGTCTACTGCTGCCCGTGTACCCCTTGAACCAACATCAGAAAATATAAAAATAAGTATTTTGCTTATAAAAAAGAAAATACTGGAGAGACATCAAATGCAGACATTTTAACATTAAAAACAAACACATACAACAAAAATCTGGTACAGTACTAAAAATGGCCACCAGCTACAATAACTTTCTCCTGCAAGTAGTTAACTGAAAGTTTTTTTCAATTTAAAACACAGATATGGCATCCACCGAGTGTTGTCCTGTCGCGTCTTTTTATATTATTGCCAAGAAGATGCAAAACAATGAAAATAATAAAATCATTATTTACCAAAAAAATAGAGTAAGTCAAAACTACATTGCAAATAAACATTCATTACAAATAAAGAAGCAGGGCGCGTCCGAGGGTGAGTATATACCTAATAAGAATATAATCACCCTCGGACGCGCCCTGCTTCTTTCCGACAGCCTTCCTTCCTAAGAATCAGCCCTTCCGTGGTGTAGAGAGAGGGTGTGTTACACTCCAAGGTGTTCCCCAGGTTGCCTTTCCTGAGCTTCGATCTTCATGCTCTCGTTTAGTAGTTGTCGGAAAGTAGGCTGCATTAGGCCTACAAATTGGGTATGGGGTGGAGAGAGATGGTGTGTTACACTCCAAGGTGTTCCCCAGGTTTCCTTGCCATTGCTTCGGTCTTCCGACTCTCGTTTAGTAGTTGTAGAAAACTACACTGCATTAGGCCTACAAAATGGGTATCGGGTGGAGAGAGATGGTGTGTTACACTCCAAGGTGTTCCCCAGGTTTCCTTGCCATTGCTTCGGTCTTCCGACTCTTGTTTAGTAGTTGTACAAAACTACACTGCATTAGGCCTACAAAATGGGTATCGGGTGGAGAGAGATGGTGTGTTACACTCCAAGGTGTTCCCCAGGTTTCCTTGCCATTGCTTCGGTCTTCCGACTCTCGTTTAGTAGTTGTAGAAAACTACACTGCATTAGGCCTACAAAATGGGTATCGGGTGGAGAGAGATGGTGTGTTACACTCCAAGGTGTTCCCCAGGTTTCCTTGCCATTGCTTCGGTCTTCAGACTCTCGTTTAGTAGTTGTAGAAAACTACACTGCATTAGGCCTACAAAATGGGTATGGGGTGGAGAGAGATGGTGTGTTCCACTCCAAGGTGTTCTCCAGGTTGCCTTTCCTGAGCTTCTATCTTCAGGCTCTCGTTAAATTGTGGTTAAATGGAACAACTGCATTTGGCGTACTAGTTGGTTTGGGGCCTACTAACAGTGTCTGCCGCTCCTTGCTGTTCTCCTGGTTTCCTGTCCTGAAATTCCGTTTTCAGGCGCTCGTTAAGTAGTTGTTAATGTTAGACTGCATTTGGCCTACTAGTTGGGTTGGGGCCTACTATCGGTGTCTGCCACTCCTTGCTGTTCTCCTCCACTGAACAAAGCTGTGCCGCCTGTTTACTACGGTTGCCAATTTTGAACTGCATTTCAACTACTTACTGATTTGGGCCTACTCTCTGTAGCCTCTCATTCCAGTTGTCCTCCACTGCAATGCCCCCTGGTTATTCCTGTGTTACCAATTTTGAACTGCATTTAGCCAACTTTATTCTTTGGGCCTATATCTGTGTTTCCTCCTCATCCTGCCCATTGCCCAGCCAGTGATAGATGAGTCTGCTGGTACATTGACCCATAATGCAACATTCCCCGTGCACGCTACACAACAACATTGTGACCCTGCTGAAAGTCAGGTTGCTCTTCCCGCATACCATACCACCTTACACGGGGACAAAGAGGAAGGTGCAGATGAAAGTGCAGGTTCCTTCATCAGGTGGGGGGAGGAATACTAGTTGGCGACGTCACTGGCACAGGGCCTCTCATAGTACGCAAAAGTGTTGCTGCCGGTGGGAGGCGCCCCCGCCGTGCAAACACACCGCTGAACTTTGAGGGGCCCTGTGCCAGTGCCAATGCCAACGAGTGGGCCCCCCCTGCTTGCTCAGGTTCACAGCACTTGCAAAGTTGAAATACTTACCTCTCCCTGCTCCACTGCCGTGTCGTGGTCCAGATTTCCTGGGCCCACTAATTACTTGAACCAGCCCTACCCACCACAACTTTAGCCAAATGACCCCCAATTTCAAATGCCTTCCAATTATTATAAGGTAAATTACGCTTGACAAGCTTCATTAAGAAGAATGGATGGTTTTGACATTAAAATGGGCACTCTAGGTGTTTTCCTGGCCCCCACTCACTGCCGACTATGCTGCCCCATTGACTTGCATTGGGTTTCGTGTTTCGGTCGATCCCGACTTTACGTCAAAATCGGCCGATTTCACTCGACCCGACTTTTGAGATAGTCGGGTTTCGCGAAACCCGGCTCGACTCTAAAAAGGTCAAGGTCGCTCAACCCTAATATCACTGAAATGTAAACAGCAGGCTAATATCTCCTTCTCCTCACTGTTTAGATTTGCTGTGTAGATTGAGACAGAGTAGGCCGAGTCATCTCATCATTATAACATGATATATTTTATATTTATAGAAGGTGAATCAGCAAAGTAATATTATTATGACTTAATTGTGGGTTCAGTAGAGTAATTTCATGATTATAAGAAGTCAGATTCAATTGAGTCATCCTATTATTATTACAAGGCAGAGTCAGCAAAGTCATATCATTATCATTAGTTGTCAGAGGCAGCATAATCAAATATTTTTCATTACAAATTAGAGTAATCTTATCATTAGAGGGTGAGTCAGCAGAGTGATCTCAGTATAATTTGTGATCTGAGTCAGCAGAAGCCAGGGTGAGCAGAGTCATCTCATTATCATAAAAGTAAAAGCTTAGAAGTAACAGAGCTATCTCAATATTATTAGTGAGCAGAGTAAGCAGATATATATTTCATGATTACAATATGGTATCAGCAGATTCTTCTCTTTAACAGTACAGGTCAGAGTCAGCAGAGTCATCTCATTTTCACTATAAGGCAAAGTCACCAGAGTAATCTCTTTATTATGAAGGAGGGTAAGCAGAGTTATCTCCTTATTATTATGAGGCAGGGTCAACAGTCATCATATTATCATTGTGAGGCGGTGCCAGCAGTGTCATCTGTTTATCATTACAAGCCAAGGTGAGCAAAGTCATCTCCTTATCATTATGAGGCCGGATCAGCAGAGTCATCTATTTTTCATTATGAAGCCGGATCAGCAGAGTCATCTCTTTATCATTATGAGGCAAGGTTAGCAGAGTCATCTCTTTATCATTATGAGGCAGGGCCAGCAGATTCATATCTTTGTCATTGTATGGCAGGGTCAGCAGAGTAATCTGCTTTTCATTATGAGACAAGGTCAGCAGAGTCATCTCTTTATCATTATGAGGCAAGGTCAGCAGAGTCATCTCTTTATCATTATGAGGCAGGGACATGAGAGTCATATCTTTGTCATTATATGGCAGGGTCAGCAGAATCATCTGTTTATAGTTACAAGCCAAGGTGAGCAAAGTCATCTCCTTATCATTATGAGGCCGGATCAGCAGAGTCATCTATTTTTCATTTTGAAGCCGGATCAGCAGAGTCATCTCTTTTTCATTATGAGGCAAGGTCAGCAGAGTCATCTCCTTATCATTATGTGGCAGAGTCATCTCCTTATCATTATGAGGCAAGGTCAGCAGAGTCATCTCCTTATCATTATGAGGCAGAGTCAGCAGAGTCATATCTTTGTTCTTATATGGGAGGGTCAGCAGAGTCATCTCTTTATCATTATGAGGCAGGGTCAGCAGAGCCATCTCTTTATCATTAAGTGGCAGGGCTAGCAGAGTCAACTCTTTGTAATTATATGACAGGGTCAGCAGAGTCATCTCTTTATCATTATGAGGCAGGTTCAGCGAGGTCATCTCTTTGTGATTATATGGGAGCATCAGCAGAGTCATCTCTTTATCATTATGAGGCAGGGTCAGCAGAGTAATCTCTTTATCATTATGAGGCAGGGTCAGCAGAGTCATCTCTTTATCATTATGAGGCAAAATCAGCAGAGTCATCTGCTTTTCATTACAAGGCAGGGTTCTATGTTGCATCTGGAAGCCAAGATAACATAGGATCGCAAAAATATGCACAAATCCCATTGGTGAGGCCATGCATGTAGCTCTCCTGCCATTCCCTGGACCATTGAGGAAGCTGTCTTCTATCTCTTCCTGTGAACTATAGGCGTCTATGAACACATTTTTGCAGTCCATTTGCCTTCATTTTTGCAGCTCCTATACAAACCTACTGATGGGCTTTCTACAGAGATGACACCTTGAATATGGCATGTCCAAAGAATTGTATTATGGATATATTGAGTGTAAAGACTTAGACCTTTTTTTGAGACAGATACAGGCAGTAAGGTGAATGAAATCCCTTGAAAACCAAATACACTTGTAGCACATGAATACAGACTGGATAAAAATTATATAAATCGGCGTATGTGATCCATGCATCTGTTCTTGTGACTGAATATACGACCACATATACTGGTTTCCAATCTCCGCCATCATTTATGAATATGTTTTTACAAGCACATTATGATTTACAACATAAACACGACATTAACATCCATATCAGTTCAATGGAACATCAGCCAAAAAAAAAGCAGAACCCTGGCAGGTATCTGAGCCAGCGCCAACAGTTGGCGTGCAGCCCAGGAGGCACATAAAAATGGACCAGGGTGGCGGATCGCAGCGCTCAGACAGTGGAGTCTAAAGTATAAAGCAAAAATATATAAAAATGGGAAATGTTGATTGGCTTTAGGAGACTGGACTATGCCTAGGTATAGTCTCGACTGGTTTATGGCTTTTTTTGTTATATGAGACTTTTCGAACGTGGGGCAGAAACAGATATTTTCACGATTCTTTAGTGCATTCAGGGAATATAAATGAGATTTCATGATTTATGATAGAAAATCAAGTAACTTTGTAGCCTTTTTTGTATGTTTTTATGCCATCTGCAATGTAAATAATTGGGCAATGTGGCAAATAGTTTTATAATGTAGCATATTGTAGGTGGCCAGCGGCCGGGACATGGGGAGTGTTTTGTGACCCCTGACTTGTTGACTGCACTTATTAATTTCCTTTCACCAGTCGGTATTGAAATGTTTTGTATTTTGAGAAAATAATAATGTAATAATTATATTTTGCCATTTGACCTCCTTGTTATTGTCTGTTTTTTATCAGAAATGTAACATCAAGTTATAAAAGTGAAAAAAAAGTTAAACATTGTTAATATTTTTTCACTTTTAACATTTTATTTTGTTTATATAACTATTTTATTACCTTATCCATAATCCTAACCCTTTTCATATAATTTTTTCTAGCCCTAACCCTAGCACTATTCCTGACCCTAAATCTAACCCTAACCCTATTTTTTATCCCAAACTCTAGTCCTAATCCTAGCACTATTCCTAACCCTTTTCCTAACATTACCGCTAGTTCAAACTCTAACCATAACCCTGTTAGGGTTACACAAAGTATAGTTCTCTGCATAGGAACCTGAGCAGCATCAGAACCAACAGATATGTCAAAGAAATCAATTGCTTGCTGCTTTACTCATCTAGTTTACTGGCCACTGGGCTGACAATTACTGTGCTCCTCCAATTTTTTTGTATCCCCATAAGAATTTTTGCCCAAGGCAACAGCCACTATGGTATCACCATGTTCTGTCACTGGTCTTATAAAGTGTCTATGGCTACTTAGTATCAAACTGCAAAAAAAGTAGTAGTGCCACCACGCAAGCAAGGTCCACGCAGGCACCATAGAAGGAAGTGAAGCCTCAAACTCAAGGACTAATGATGGAACAACAATGATTTTATCACTAGGAATGAGTGAGTATATTCGCAAGTATTCGGTACTCAGCAAGTAATGCGGTACTCGGAACATAGTGAGTATTTCACTACACGCCTCGCAATATTCGGATCTCCTTCCCAGCATGTTAGCCAATCACAGTAATGCCGCAGCCTTCTTGGTTGTGGCATTCCAATGAGTGGCTGGCCACGCAGCATCATAGATAAGTCATAGCCTATGACTCATAGGCTCTATAAAAGCCCTGTCGTCGCCATTTTCTGCACATTGCATCCAGAACACAGTTAGTGTTAGCGTAGCGAGAGTGTGAGCAGCTGCTAGGGAGAGTTGTGCTTTTGCAAATCGTCCATAAATCATCTCAAAAACACGTAAGCTCTTGTGAGAGCTACCTGGAGTATTTTAGTAGTAGGTCACTATAGTACAGGGAGACAGGCAGGAGCGTTACAGTACATACATAGTACCTCAATATCTCAGCTCATCTGAGAGCTGAAAGTACTTTATAAGGTCAGGGAGTAGTGACAGTTTGCCCAGCTATTATTGGGGTCATATTTACCCTTGCAGGCCAATTTTTTTTCCCTTGCGGTGCTGTTTGCACTCCTAATAGCACGCACAGTACTGCACAACTGAGACGCAGCCAGCACCGCTGTCTTCTGTGGTGACTGGCGAGCTAAATCTTCAGCTTTAACCTCAGGCCAATTTTTTTGCCCTTGCAGTGCTGTTTGCACACTGAATAGCACACACGATACTAGACAACTGAGATGCAGCCAGCACCGCTGTCTTCTGTGGTGACTGGCGAGCTAAATTTTCAGCTTTATCCTCAGGCCAATTCTTTTTGCCCTTGAGGTGCTGTTTGTAAAACACAAAGCAGTACTAGGCTGTAGTACTACCTTCCACAAAGCATGAACTGCTCCCCAATATCTGCATCTGAACATCTGCAACTATGTCACAAAAACCCCAAACTCCCAAAAAGCCTGTTGTGAAGGGACAGGGACATGGACGTGGGCGTAGGGTTGTCAGTGGTGCCCGACAAGGCACTGAGTCTGGGAGACAGAAGAAGGTTGATGCATCTAGGTTCCTTGCAAAAAATTCCCAGTGCGGAACGTAAACATGTCTGGAAGACAGAAGAGCAAGAGCAGATACTGTTTTGGATGGCAGAAAGGGCTCAATGAAATTTTCTAGCAGCACCCAATCTTCCATGACCAGACAGTCTACTGTCGATACACAAAATGCTGGGTCATCCAATCCTTAACCTTTCCTACTTCCTCCCACCTCAGCAGTCACAGGAAACATTTGACCCCAACCTTGGACACTCCGAAGATCTGTTTGGTGAATATGATCCTTTGGTTGCCTCTGGCCTCTCAACGCACAACATGGACTGGATTTCGCCACCATTTTAAGCCCTCCAGATGACAGCATCCCAACCTAAAGTCACCCAAAACGTTCTTTTATGCTACTACTGATTACATCCATCCCTTCCCATACAAACCCCTTTCCTTCTTCTTACATGTGCATCCTATTCCTGCTTCTGCCACATGTACCTCAGGATCAACAAGCTAGAAACAATGTTCTATTCATTAATATTACCCATTGTAGGCACTTGCCATGAGACCTCCTTCCTGCATCAACCATGATACAGCCCCTTGGGCTAATTTTTGGAAACACTATATCTATGCCTGCACATTGGGCACTGGAACTACCGTGCTAGTAGTCTAGTTTCATAATTGTCTGTCTCTTGAGGCCTCCTTCCTACATCAACCATGATACAGCCCCTTGGGCTACTTTTCGGAACACTACAGTCACGGCCAAAAGTATTGACATCCCTGCAATTCTGTCAGATAATACTCATTTTCTTCCTGAAAATGATTGCAAACACAAATTGTTTGGTATTATTATCTTCATTTAATTTGTCTTAAATGAAAAAACACAAAAAGAATTGTCCTAAAGCCAAATTGGATATAATTCCACACCAAATATAAAAAAGGGGGTGGACATAAGTATTGGCACTGTTTGAAAAATCATGTGATGCTTCTCTAATTTGTGTAATTAACAGCACCTGTAACGTACCTGGGGCACCTAACAGGTGTTGGCAATAACTAAATCACACTTGCAGCCAGTTGACATGGATTAAAGTTGACTCAACCTCTGTCCTGTGTCCTTGTGCGTACCACATTGAGCATGGAGAAAAGAAAGAAGACCAAGGAACTGTCTGAGGACTTGAGAAACCAAATTGTGAGGACGCATGAGCAATCTCAAGGCAACAAGTCCATCTCCAAAGACCTGAATGTTCCTGTGTCTACTGTGTGCAGTGTCATCAAGAAGTTTAAAGCCCATGGCACTGTGGCTAACCTCCCTAGATGTGGACGGAAAAGAAAAATTGACAAGAGATTTCAAAGCAAGATTATGCGGATGTTGGATAAAGAACCTCGACTAACATCTAAACAAGAAGACACAAAAGAGAATAGTAAAACCAAAAACACTCAGTTTGAAAAAATGTTGCAGTAATCCGCAAGTGCTAGTAAAAGATGTAAAAAACATGGTATTTGGTTGATACGTTTTTTGCAAAAAATGTATACTAAGCTGCTCTACCAATCTTCACGGTATACCCTTATCAGAGCAGTCCTAACTAATGTATGCAATCCCTATCTGATGTATTTAAAAACCTGATCATCTGTATATAACCTGTGTGAACAGGGTTCAGAGAGGAAAAATCCATGTGTGCATACAGGGTAGAACAGCTTTTGTGCAGATAGCCCAAGAGGAGTGGTGGAACTCCCCAGTCTTGTAGACACAAGAGAACAATTATGGAAACAGGAACACATGGGCTACTTGCACAGTGAACAAGTCTGTATGATCATGTCACACACCACCAAGAAACCTGAAGACACAAAAGAGAATAGTAAAACCAAAAACACTCAGTTTGAAAAAATGTTGCAGTAATCCGCAAGTGCTAGTAAAAGATGTAAAAAACATGGTATTTGGTTGATACGTTTTTTGCAAAAAATGTATACTAAGCTGCTCTACCAATCTTCACGGTATACCCTTATCAGAGCAGTCCTAACTAATGTATGCAATCCCTATCTGATGTATTTAAAAACCTGATCATCTGTATATAACCTGTGTGAACAGGGTTCAGAGAGGAAAAATCCATGTGTGCATACAGGGTAGAACAGCTTTTGTGCAGATAGCCCAAGAGGAGTGGTGGAACTCCCCAGTCTTGTAGACACAAGAGAACAATTATGGAAACAGGAACACATGGGCTACTTGCACAGTGAACAAGTCTGTATGATCATGTCACACACCACCAAGAAACCTGAAGACACAAAAGAGAATAGTAAAACCAAAAACACTCAGTTTGAAAAAATGTTGCAGTAATCCGCAAGTGCTAGTAAAAGATGTAAAAAACAGGGTATTTGGTTGATACGTTTTTTGCAAAAAATGTATACTAAGCTGCTCTACCAATCTTCACGGTATACCCTTATCAGAGCAGTCCTAACTAATGTATGCAATCCCTATCTGATGTATTTAAAAACCTGATCATCTGTATATAACCTGTGTGAACAGGGTTCAGAGAGGAAAAATCCATGTGTGCATACAGGGTAGAACAGCTTTTGTGCAGATAGCCCAAGAGGAGTGGTGGAACTCCCCAGTCTTGTAGACACAAGAGAACAATTATGGAAACAGGAACACATGGGCTACTTGCACAGTGAACAAGTCTGTATGATCATGTTCACACACCACCAAGAAACCTGAAGACACAAAAGAGAATAGTAAAACCAAAAACACTCAGTTTGAAAAAATGTTGCAGTAATCCGCAAGTGCTAGTAAAAGATGTAAAAAACAGGGTATTTGGTTGATACGTTTTTTGCAAAAAATGTATACTAAGCTGCTCTACCAATCTTCACGGTATACCCTTATCAGAGCAGTCCTAACTAATGTATGCAATCCCTATCTGATGTATTTAAAAACCTGATCATCTGTATATAACCTGTGTGAACAGGGTTCAGAGAGAAAAAAATCCATGTGTGCATACAGGGTAGAACAGCTTTTGTGCAGATAGCCCAAGAGGAGTGGTGGAACTCCCCAGTCTTGTAGACACAAGAGAACAATTATGGAAACAGGAACACATGGGCTACTTGCACAGTGAACAAGTCTGTATGATCATGTCACACACCACCAAGAAACCTGAAGACACAAAAGAGAATAGTAAAACCAAAAACACTCAGTTTGAAAAAATGTTGCAGTAATCCGCAAGTGCTAGTAAAAGATGTAAAAAACAGGGTATTTGGTTGATACGTTTTTTGCAAAAAATGTATACTAAGCTGCTCTACCAATCTTCACGGTATACCCTTATCAGAGCAGTCCTAACTAATGTATGCAATCCCTATCTGATATATTTAAAAACCTGATCATCTGTATATAACCTGTGTGAACAGGGTTCAGAGAGGAAAAATCCATGTGTGCATACAGGGTAGAACAGCTTTTGTGCAGATAGCCCAAGAGGAGTGGTGGAACTCCCCAGTCTTGTAGACACAAGAGAACAATTATGGAAACAGGAACACATGGGCTACTTGCACAGTGAACAAGTCTGTATGATCATGTTCACACACCACCAAGAAACCTGAAGACACAAAAGAGAATAGTAAAACCAAAAACACTCAGTTTGAAAAAATGTTGCAGTAATCCGCAAGTGCTAGTAAAAGATGTAAAAAACAGGGTATTTGGTTGATACGTTTTTTGCAAAAAATGTATACTAAGCTGCTCTACCAATCTTCACGGTATACCCTTATCAGAGCAGTCCTAACTAATGTATGCAATCCCTATCTGATGTATTTAAAAACCTGATCATCTGTATATAACCTGTGTGAACAGGGTTCAGCGAGGAAAAATCCATGTGTGCATACAGGGTAGAACAGCTTTTGTGCAGATAGCCCAAGAGGAGTGGTGGAACTCCCCAGTCTTGTAGACACAAGAGAACAATTATGGAAACAGGAACACATGGGCTACTTGCACAGTGAACAAGTCTGTATGATCATGTTCACACACCACCAAGAAACCTGAAGACACAAAAGAGAATAGTAAAACCAAAAACACTCAGTTTGAAAAAATGTTGCAGTAATCCGCAAGTGCTAGTAAAAGATGTATACTCTGATAAGGGTATACCGTGAAGATTGGTAGAGCAGCTTAGTATACATTTTTTGCAAAAAACGTATCAACCAAATACCCTGTTTTCTACATCTTTTACTAGCACTTGCGGATTACTGCAACATTTTTTCAAACTGAGTGTTTTTGGTTTTACTATTCTCTTTTGTGTCTTCAGGTTTCTTGGTGGTGTGTGAACATGATCATACAGACTTGTTCACTGTGCAAGTAGCCCATGTGTTCCTGTTTCCATAATTGTTCTCTTGTGTCTACAAGACTGGGGAGTTCCACCACTCCTCTTGGGCTATCTGCACAAAAGCTGTTCTACCCTGTATGCACACATGGATTTTTCCTCTCTGAACCCTGTTCACACAGGTTATATACAGATGATCAGGTTTTTAAATACATCAGATAGGGATTGCATACATTAGTTAGGACTGCTCTGATAAGGGTATACCGTGAAGATTGGTGGAGCAGCTTAGTATACATTTTTTGCAAAAAACGTATCAACCAAATACCCTGTTTTTTACATCTTTTACTAGCACTTGCGGATTACTGCAACATTTTTTCAAACTGAGTGTTTTTGGTTTTACTATTCTCTTTTGTGTCTTCAGGTTTCTTGGTGGTGTGTGAACATGATCATACAGACTTGTTCACTGTGCAAGTAGCCCATGTGTTCCTGTTTCCATAATTGTTCTCTTGTGTCTACAAGACTGGGGAGTTCCACCACTCCTCTTGGGCTATCTGCACAAAAGCTGTTCTACCCTGTATGCACACATGGATTTTTCCTCTCTGAACCCTGTTCACACAGGTTATATACAGATGATCAGGTTTTTAAATACATCAGATAGGGATTGCATACATTAGTTAGGACTGCTCTGATAAGGGTATACCGTGAAGATTGGTGGAGCAGCTTAGTATACATTTTTTGCAAAAAACGTATCAACCAAATACCCTGTTTTTTACATCTTTTACTAGCACTTGCGGATTACTGCAACATTTTTTCAAACTGAGTGTTTTTGGTTTTACTATTCTCTTTTGTGTCTTCAGGTTTCTTGGTGGTGTGTGAACATGATCATACAGACTTGTTCACTGTGCAAGTAGCCCATGTGTTCCTGTTAACATCTAAACAAGTTCAAGCTGCCCTGCAGTCTGAGGGTACAACAGTGTCAACCCATACTATCCGTCGGCGTCTGAAGGAAAAAGGACTGTATGGTAGGAGACCCAGGAAGACCCCACTTCTTACCCCGAGACATAAAAAAGCCAGGCTGGAGTTTGCCAAAACTTACCTGAAAAAGCCTAAAATGTTTTGGAAGAATGTTCTCTGGTCAGATGAGACAAAGTAGAGCTTTTTGGGCAAAGGCATCAACATAGAGTTTACAGGAGAAAAAAGAGGCATTCAAAGAAAAGAACACGGTCCCTACAGTCAAACATGGCGGAGGTTCTCTGATGTTTTGGGGTTGCTTTGCTGCCTTTGGCACTGGACTGCTTGACCGTGTGCATGGCATTATGAAGTCTGAAGACTACCAACAAATTTTGCAGCATAATGTAGGGCCCAGTGTGAGAAAACTGGGTCTCCCTCAGAAGTCATGGGTCTTCCAGCAGGACAATGAACCAAAATACACTTCAAAAAGCACTAGAAAATGGTTTGAGAGAAAGCACTGGAGACTAAGGTGGCCAGCAATGAGTCCAGACCTGAATCCCATAGAACACCTGTGGAGAGATCTAAAAATGGCAGTTTGGAGAAGGCACCCTTCAAATATCAGGGACCTGGATCAGTTTGCCAAAGAAAAATGGTCTAAAATTCCAGCAGAGCATTGTAAGAAACTCATTGATGGTTACCAGAAGCTGTTGGTCACAGTTATTTTGGCTAAAGGTTGTGCAACCAAGTATTAGGCTGAGGGTGCCAATATTTTTGTCTGGCCCATTTTTGGAGTTTTGTGTGAAATGATCAATATTTTGCTTTTTGCTTCATTCTCTTTTGTGTTTTTTCATTTAAGACAAATTAAATGAAGATAGTAATACCAAAGAATTTGTGTTTGCAATCATTTTCAGGAAGAAACTGAGTATTATCTGACAGAATTGCAGGGGTATCAATACTTTTGGCCATGACTGTATGTCTATGCATGCACATTGGGCACTGGAACTATCGTGCTAGTAGTCCTAGCTTTATAATTGTCTGTCTCTTGAGGCCTCCTTCCTACATCAACCATGATACAGCCCCTTGGGCTGATTTTTGGAGACACTGTTTATGCCTGCACATTGGGCACTGGAACTACTGTGCTAGTAGTCCTAGCATCATAGTTGTTTGGTAATTGAGGCCTCCTTCCTACATCAAGCATGATACAGCCCCTTTGGCTAATTTTTGGAAACACTATGTCTATGCCTGTACATTGGGCACTGGAACTACCGTGCTAGTAGTCCTACCTTCATAGTTGTCTTGCCCTTGAGGCCTCCTTCCTGCATCACCAGGATACAGCCCCTAGGGCAAATTTTTTGGAGACACAATGCCTGCACATTGAGCAGTGGAAGTGGAACAACAAGGACAGTAGTCCAACCTTTATAATTGTGAAGCCCCTGTGATGATGATGGGTGGCTTCTTCCTGCATTAACCAACACACAGCTTTTTACCGCCTTCTTTTAAACAATCATGCACCCATTTCAGCCTTTTCCTCAGGCCTCAGACTGCTTTGTAGGGTCCAGCAGAAAATTACTCGCATTTCGCAGTGACTTGCATTGGACTTGCTACTCGTTACCATTACCCGAGTATTAGGACCTTCTTGTTAGGAGTATAGCGAGTCCGAATATTTCAATACTCGCTCATCCCTATTTATCACACATTGTAAATTTTATTAATTTCATAGTTTCATTTATTTCTTGCTCTTGTAAATCTTAGTAGCCATTTGTTTGTAATCATTTCATTTTCTTTCAAAAGAAAGATTTAAAAAAATGATATTACGGTACTCTTTTTCATTAGTTATATAAAATGATGTAATTTAATTAAAGGAAAATAATCATTTTTAACAATCTTGCAGTTTATTTAATCTTAGTTGAAAAAGTAGCATCTGTCAAAAAGGCTACAGTAAGGGATCAGGAGACATCTGTCAATCGTTTCTTTGTGTCAAGGGTCAAGATAGAAATCTATGCCAGAATTAGTTATGTGACTTTAAGTGTTATATTACTGAAGCTGATCACAGAAAAAGCACTAATGACACGAAGATGAGTGCATTAACCAGCATTGATTAAGCCTGATACACAATGCGAGGTTGTCACATCACACACAGATCACATTGGCCTCTGCTTACCTCGTAGTTACCTCGAGCCGCGGTGATGCGCCCTCTGCTGGATGTCCTCATATGAACTCGAGCGTGGGAAAATATTCTGAAAAGTTCCCAGGCTCGAGTTCATATGAGGACATCCAGCAGAGGGCGCATCACCGCTACTCGAGGTAACTACAGTACACTCCCCTGCATTCCATTAATTCCCTGGGTTTTTACAGCCACAAGCACAGCTGCATTAGCAGAGCTCCTGGGTGTAAAATGATTTAACCCCTTCAGATGGATTTACAGCGTGGGACAAGACTGAACGACGGAAGGTATGGGATATTGTTGTTTGTTTTTTTTACTTTTTTCCAGGTGACAAGGGTCTTCAGGTGGATTAAGAGTATAATAAAATATTAATAATGGATAGGTGTCATAATTGACGCCTCTCAATTATTAATCTGGCTTAATGTCACCTTATAATAGCAAGGTGACATTAACCCTTCATTACCCCATATCCCACTGCTACATGGGAATGGGAAGAGAGAGGCTAAGTGCCAGAATAGGCGCATCTTCCAGATGTGCCTTTTCTGGTGTGGCTGGGGGCAGATGTTTTTAGCCAGGGGAAGCAATAACCATGGACCCTCTCCAGGCTATTAATATCTGCCCTCAGTCACTGGCTTTCCCACTCTGGCGGAGAAAATTGCGCGGGAGCCCACGCCAATTTTTTTCCGCGATTTAACCCTTTAATTTAATAGCTAGAGCCCCCAAATTTTACACCAAGATACTTCTTACATTACTAAAGAGGAATATGTAATAAAAGAAGGGATATGAGATGGTTTACTGTATGTAAACCATGTATCATATCATCTCGGGTTTGAAAAGTAGATAGGAAAAGCCGGCAATTGAATTACCGGCTTTTCTGCTACCTAGCGCTGTATGAAATATTTATATATATATATATATATATGTGTCTCGTATATATATATACACTACCATTCCAAAGTTTAGAGTCACCTAGAAATTTCCTTATTTTAGAAAGAAAAGCACTGTTTTTTTCCAGTGAAGCTAACATTAAATAGTTCAGAAATACACTCTATACATTGTTAATGTGGTAAATGACTATTCTAGCTGCAAACCTCTGGTTTATAATGCAATATCTTCATAGGTGTATAGAGGCCCATTTCCAACAACCATCACTCCAGTGTTCTTATGGTACTTTGTGTTTGCTAACTGTGTAAGAAGGCTAATGAATGGTTAGAATACCCTTGAAAACCCTTGTGGAAGAATGTTAGCACAGCTGAAAAGAGTTTGGCTGATTAGAGAACCTATAAACCTGACCTTCCTTTGTGCTAGTTGAGAATCTGGAGCATTACATTTGTTGGTTCCAATAAACTCTCAAAATGGCCAGAAAAAAAGAACTTTCATGTGAAACTCGACAGTCTATTCTTGTTCTTAGAAATGAAGGCTATTCCATGCGAGAAATTGGCAAGAAACTGAAGATTTCCTACAACGGTGTGTACTAATCCCTTCAGAGGAGAGCACAACAGGCTCTAACCAGAGTAGAAAGAGAAGTGTTAGGCCCCACTGCACAATTGAGCAACAAGACAATACATTAGAGTCTGTAGTTTGATGCCTCTCAGGTCCTCAACTGGCAGCTTCATAAAACAGTACATGCAAAAAGCCAGTGTCAATGTATACAGTGAAGAGGTGACTCGGGGATGCTGATCTGCAGGGCAGAGTGGCAAAGAAAAAGCCATATATGGGTGTGCGCTAGCGATGTGCCGTCATTGAGTGATGGAACCTGGGACGCTGGCTGAAGCATTTCCGGGTCCGTCACTGCTAGCGCAGATAGAGCATCTGCTAGCTCTATCTGCGCTAGCGATGTGACACATCGGCACTTGCGTTAACAGCAGTCCGTTAACGCATGTGTTGAACGGGCACCTGTTAACGCAATATGAACCTGGCCATACAGCCAATGAAAACCCAAAAGTCATTATCTCAGTACATTAGAATACTTTATAACACCAGCTTGAAAAATAATTTTACAATCCGAAATGTGGCCTACTGAAAAGTATGTTCAGTAAAAGCACTCAATACTTGGTCGGGGCCCCTTTTGCATCAATTACTGCATCAATGCAGCGTGGCATGGAGGCGATCAGCCTGTGGAACTGCTGAGGGGTTATGGAAGCCCAGGTTGCTTTGATAGCAGCCTTCAGTTTGTCTACATTGTTGGATCTGGTGTCTCTCATCTTCCTCTTGATAATACCCCATAGATTCTGTATGGGGTTAAGGGCAGATGAGTTTGCTGGCCAATCACGCACAGTAATACTGTTGTTTGTAAACCAGGTATTGGTACTTTTGGCAGTGTGAACAGGGGCCAAGTCCTGCTGGAGAGTAAAATTTTCATCTCCAAAAAGCTTGTCGGCAGAGGGAAGCATGAAGTGCTCTAAAATGTCCTTTTAGACGGCTGCGCTGACTTTGGTCTTTATAAAACACAGTGGACCTAAACCATCACTGATTGTGGAAACTTCACAGTAGCCCTCAAGCAGCTTGGATTGTGGCCTCTCCACTCTTCCTCCAGACTCTGGGACCTTGATTTCCAAATTAAATGCAAAATTTACTTTCATCTGAAAACAACACCTTAAACCACTGAGCAACAGTCCAGTTTCTTCTTGGCCCAGGTAAAAACCTTCTGGCCTTGTCTGTTGGTCATGAGTGGCCATGAATTTGAAAAAGAGAAAAGACCAAGCAATAAATAGTTTGCGCACCTGAATGAATATCAAATATATAAATCACAATTTATTGGGGAAACAACACACACAATAAATCTTAAAACCATTTAAAAACACATGCAAAATCAAATCACAACACCCCTATCCCAATATACATGTGTAATGATAATACAACCCCCTATTGCACTATAACACTGGTATATGAGACCATGTATATATGTCACATTCAATAGACAGGCAATGATTATGATATAACCAAAACATGAGGAAGCATGCACATATATACAAATGTCCACATATAGCTAAATAGAAAACAGTGAACCCCTGTGTGTTAGAAAGCCCAGGATAAATGACCCATGCCTATAGCAAAACAAGATTGCTGTGTGAAAGCCCCTTGACCAAGGGAGAGTGAGGCCAAAAAAAAAAAAGACAAAGCTCTGATGATATTTACCAAACCGGTTTGAATAAAGACAAGGAGCAAATGGAAATGGGCTGAGGGTCCACAGGACAATGGGGAACAGGGGTGTGGGGAGAGCCTATTGGTCATGAGTGGCTTGACACAATAAATGTGACACTTGTAGCCCATGTCCTGGATACGTCTGTATGTGGTGGATCTTGAAGCAATGACTCCAGCAGCAGTCCACTCCGTGTGTATCTCCCCAAAATTGTTGAATGGCCTTTTCTTAATAATCCATTCAAGGCTGTTGTTATCACGCTTGCTTGTGCACCTTTTTCTACCACACTTTTTCCTTCCACTCAACTTTCCATTAATATGCTTTAATACAGCACTCTGTGAACAGCCAGCTTCTTTAGCAATGACCTTTTGTGGCTTACCCTCCTTGTGGAGTGTGTCAGTGACTGCCTTCTGGACATCTGTCAAGTCAGCAGTCTTCCAAATGATTGTGGAGCTACTGAAACAGACTAAGGGACCTTTTTATACGCTTAGGAAGCCTTTGCAGGAGTTTTTTGTTACTTATTCTAATTTACTGAGATAATGACTCTTGGGTTTTCATTGGCTGTAAGCCATAATCATCAACATTAACAGAATTAAACACGTGAATAAGATCACTCTATTTGTAATGACTCTATATAATAGGTGGGTTTCCCTTTTTGTATTGAAGAACTGAAATAAATTAACTTTTAGATGATATTCTGATTATGTGAGAAGCACCTGTATATCCGTGAGTTCAAAAATCTAATTTCTTGGTCATTTGGTATAGAGACTCAATAGAAAAGCATGGGATGCAGCATTTCATGTTAAGTAATGTAATGAATGTACTCAGTGACTGCACCAGCAGAATAGTGAGTGCAGCTCTGGAGTATAATACAGAATGTAACTCAGGATCAGTAATGTAATGTAAGTACACAGTGACTGCACCAGCAGATTAGTGAGTGCAGCTCTGGAGTATAACACAGAATGTAATTTAGGATCAGTAATGTAATGTATGTACACAGTGACTTCACCAGCAGAATAGTGAGTGCAGCTCTGGGGTATAATACAGGATGTAACTCAGGATCAGTAATGTAATGTATGTACACAGTGACTGCACCAGCAGAATAGTGAGTGCAGCTCTGGGGTATAATACAGGATATAACTCAGGATCAGTAATGTAATGTATGTACACAGTGACTTCACCAGCAGAATAGTGAGTGCAGCTCTGGATGTATCTAATATACGGTATGTGGTTTATATAGTGATTCAAGTTCTACACAATTTAGTTTTTTCTTGGTGATCATACTGTAGAAATCCTGTTTTTGTATGTACAGTGCATTTAAAAAGTACCCTTCACTTTGCGGCACACACAAAATTATCATAGAGTTCCACATCACAGGTAATTATCTCATCCATGTCGCACGTTCGTAAGTGTTTATTAATATTTCAGAGCTGATAATTGAATCCAGAATGTGTTCCTAGTGTAGATGAGGAGCAGCGTGACCCGCTTGTGGATTTCAGCAGGTGGAATAGACTCCGTTTTACCTTTCCGCTAATGTAACTATGAAGACGATAGGAAAGAAATGGGCCACATCCCTGGAGAACCTCATAAAGAGACGCACACAAGAAAAGCTACACAGGAATATTTTTTCTTAGTTGAAAATTGGGCCTTAAATTTCTATTAGTTTCTGGTGTCAGAATATAATATATCTATAGTTATATCAGATAATGTTGTTACAGGAGTCATAAAGGACATAATGTACTGGTTTATCTGACATTGGGGTGGGGAAAGGAACGAGGGTATAATGTGGGTAGTAAAGAGGCAGAATTAAAAGTGTAGCAAGAAAAGGATAATCCAGCTTCCGAAAAAATTCCAAATTTATTGTGAATAAAACATGACGTCCAGTAGGATGAATTCACATGATAATGTGTACTTTTTTTGGAAGCTGGATTCTCCTTTTCTTGCTACATTTGTTCCACGTGATGACTACACGATATCTGTGCTTCCCCACAACACATGCCTAACAGGTGAGCTGGTTTTTCTATTTCAGAATTAAAGGGAACCTGTCACCTGAATTTGGCGGGACCGGTTTTCCGTTATATGGGCGGAGTTTTCGGGTGTTTGATTCACCCTTTCCTTACCCGCTGGCTACATGCTGGCCGCAATATTGGATTGAAGTTCATTCTATGTCCTCCGTAGTAGACGCCTGCGCAAGGCAAGATTGCCTTGTGCAGGCGTGTACTACGGAGGACATAGAATGAACTTCAATCCAATATTGTGGCCAGCATGCAGCCAGCGGGTAAGGAAAGGGTGAATCAAACACCCAAAAACTTCCCCCATATGCCCGAAAACCGGTCGTGCCAAATTCAGGTGACAGGTTCCCTTTAAAAGTGACCTTCATGCACTCACTATCATCCTCTATATACAGTACTGCACCAAACAGGACACATCCTAAATTTACTGCACCACACGGGACACATCCTCTATATACTACACCACACAGGACACATCCTCTATATACTACACCAAACAGGACACATCCTAAATATACCGCACCACACAGGACACATCCTCTATATACTACACCACACAGGACACATCCTCTATATACTACACCACACAGGACACATCCTCTATATACTGCACCACACGGGACACATCCTCTATATACTACACCAAACAGGACACATCCTAAATATACTGCACCACACAGGACACATCCTCTATATACTACACCACACAGGACATATCCTCTATATACTACATCATACAGGACACATCCTCTATATACTACACCACACGGGACACATCCTAAATATACCGCACCACACAGGACACATCCTCTATATACTACACCACACAGGACATATCCTCTATATACTACATCATACAGGACACATCCTCTATATACTGCACCACACGGGACACATCCTCTATATACTACATCATACAGGACACATCCTCTATATACTATACCACACAGGACACATCCTCTATATACTACACCACACAGGACACATCCTCTATATACTACACCACACAGGACACATCCTCTATATACTATACCACACGGGACACATCATCTATATACTACACCACATGGGACACAACCTCTATAAACTACACCACACAGAACACATCCTCTATATACTACACCACACAGGACACATCCTCTATATACTCCACCACACGGGACACATCCTCTATATACTACACCACACAGGACACATCCTCTATATACTACATCATACAGGACACATCCTCTATATACTACACCACACAGGACACATCCTCTATATACTACACCACACAGGACACATCCTCTATATACTACACCACACGGGACACATCCTCTATATACTACAACACACAGGACACATCCTCTATATACTACATCATACAGGACACATCCTCTATATACTACACCACACAGGACACATCCTCTATATACTACAATACACGGGAAACATCCTCTATATACTACACCACACAGGCCACATCCTCTATATACTACACCACACAGGACACATCCTCTATATACTACACCACACGGGACACATCCTCTATATACTACACCACACGGGACACATACTCTATATACTACACCACACGGGACACATCCTCTATATACTATACCACACGGGACACATCATCTATATACTACACCACATGGGACACAACATCTATAAACTACACCACACAGAACACATCCTCTATATACTACACCACACAGGACACATCCTCTATATACTCCACCACACGGGACACATCCTCTATATACTACACCACACAGGACACATCCTCTATATACTACATCATACAGGACACATCCTCTATATACTACACCACACAGGACACATCCTCTATATACTACACCACACAGGACACATCATCTATATACTACACCACACGGGATACATCCTCTATATACTACAACACACAGGACACATCCTCTATATACTACATCATACAGGACACATCCTCTATATACTACACCACACAGGACACATCCTCTATATACTACACCACACAGGACACATCCTCTATATACTACACCACACGGGACACATCCTCTATATACTACACCACACAGGACACATCCTCTATATACTGCACCACACAGGACACATCCTCTATGTACTGCACCACATGGGACACAACCTCTATAAACTACACCACACAGGAGAGCTGGCACATCCCTATAATTTTATTACTCTGTTTTGTTCATTAAACTTTGCCATGTATCTTAATATATTTTCTATGTATGTAGCATGGCTTTGAGTATGTAAAAATCTATAGAGAAGCCTTTGGCAGCGGCTGGATCGTCTCTAAAATAATTATGACTTGTCTTCCTCCTTTCCAGTTTATGTCAATTGTAGTAAAACTGCCAGAAAATGTATTTCTATTTATCTAAGATTTCCGCTCAATATGATTTGTGGACAGAAAACAGCTGGTGAGGTAATGACAAGGATCACTGAGCATGAAAGTACCTGCACAGTCAATAATAAAATGACATGTCACACAGCAAAGGGACAGCACTGCACTGTCCTCCATCCATGCCAAGCTATTCATCTACATTCTGCCAAATTACCAAAGGTCTGTGTGCGAGACCTGGGAGTGCACCAGACACATAATACATAGAGTGCAGTGATGAGGACATTTTTTAGGAAAATGATTGCCAAACATAAATTCTGCATGAATATGGCACATTCGGATTCGTGATCGGAAACACGAGATGCATTTGATAAAATCAGCAAAAATTGGTGACATTCGGGAAAAGTGTGGTAAAATATTTCAGTTGCCACAAAATTATTTCCAGCACTTTAGCGACGATAGTGATGGTGTATCATGAGCGTTTGGCACGTGTTTGATGAGGGGAGGGGAATGGCAGAGCTCAGAGGTGTGGTGTTCATGTAAACAGTCATTTTTTTTCTTCTTAACTTTATTTGTGCACATTGCGGCTAGCCAATCGGCGCAGGAAACACCTACAATATGTCCTGACACTATGGGTATGTTTCCACACGCAGGAAACGCTGCGTGTCTGACGCTGCATAGAGCCGCAGCGTCAGACACGCAGCGTCCAGATGTTACAGCATAGTGGAGGGGATTGAATGAAATCCTGTCTCCACTATGCGTGGTAACACGCACGCGGCGGCCCTGCGACTCCGGACATGCTGCGCGTCTTTTCAGATCGCAGCATGTCCGTATATCTTGCGGCGACGCTGCGTCGCCGCAAGATATAGCACAGGGCCCTATGCGATGGGTGCGATGATGCCAGATGTGTGCTATGAACACATCCGGCATCATCGCGTCCCAGAAGGGGGCGGGGCTTACCGCAGAGCCGCAAAACCGCTCCGACGATACCGCCTGCCATCCTGAAAGTGGACACATACCCTATGGCTTGTGTCATTGTCTGCTGAAATCACATGTCCCTCTCCATATAAATAGCTGACAGCTTGTTTTAGCGCCATTTTGACACTGTGACAGCACAGAGAGGCTACTCCTGATGCTGGCGTTGTTAGCAGCAAGATTTTAGCTAGTTAGGTGGCTGTACATCAGTCAGATAGTGTAGCTAGCTAGTGTCCAGCGTGGCTGTAAAATTTACCTTCCAGCACTTTTTACTGAGGTTTACACACAAAGCCACCAGGGCACATGTCCTGCAAGTGTGTTGTGCACTGCTTCTATTGTGCTCCATGCACGAGTGTAGCATTTTAATTAATATTTTTTCACTAGCTAAATGTGAAAAAGCCTGCTGTATCACACCTTCTCATTTTGTGGCAATGATATGAACCTGTCTGCAGACATAGCACACATTAAAAAGCAAAAATCATATTTTTTTCTGTTGCTAAATGTGATACAGCCCGCCGTATCCCAAGTTGTCAACTGCAGCTTCTCACATGGAGACTACTGAAGCATGCAAAAAATGTTTTAATATGTACTAAAAAATAAAGATTTAAAAGTTCAAATCACCCCACTCAAAATAAAACTATAAAAAAATGAAACATGCACAATTTGGTTCAGAATCTCCCGATCTATCAGTCTAAAAAATAATTAACCCAATCATTAAACGGCGTAATGAGAAAAAACTCAAAACTCTAGAACTAAGTTTTTTGGTCGCAATAAAATGCAATAATAGGCGATCAAAAGATAGTATCTATACCAAAATGGTATCAGTAAAAACAACAGCTTGGCACGCAAAAAATAAGCCCTCACCCGGCCTCAAATCACAAAAAAATGGAGACGCTACAGGTCTCTGAAAATGACGCCATTTTTTTTTTCTTAACAAAGTTTGGAATTTTTTTCACCACTTAAATAAAAAATAACCTGGACATGTTTGGTGTCTATGAACTTCTAATGACCTGGAGAATCATAATGGCAGGTCAGTTTTAGCATTTAGTGAACAAGTAAACAAAAAAAAATCTGTGGAATTGCATTTTTTTTTTAATTTCACCGCACTTAGAATTTTTTCCTGTTTTCCCATACATGATATGTTAAAACCAATGGTGTCCTTCAAAAGTACAACTCATCTCACAAAAAATAAGCCTTCGTATGACCATTTTGACAAAAAAAATTAAAAAGTTATGGTTCTGGGAAGAAGGAGAGCAAAAAACGAAAACGGAAAATGGCCCACGGGTTAAAAAACAAAAATTATACTTTTTTCTGTTGCTAAATGTGATACAGCATGCCATATTCCACGTTGTCATTTTCTGGTGGTGATATGAAGCTGTCTACAGACTTCATGCACATAACAAAAAAATATATAATATTTTTTTCTGCTGCTAAATGTGATACAGCCCGCCGTATCCCACGTTGTAATTTTATGGATGTGGTATGAAGCTGTTTGCAGACCTAACGCACCTTAAAAAAAGCAAAATTATAATTTTTAATGCTGCAAAAAAGGACACATCTCACTTTGAAATTTTTTGGTGCAGATCTTCTTTGTCATACAGGCCTCATCCACACTGAAACAATTATTTGTTCTGTGAGTAACGTGATTCATCATGCCATATTTCACCTTTTAATTTTGTGCTGCTGAAATTCAGCTGTGTGCAAAGGTGGTGCAGAGTAAAAAATCTAATTTTTAGTTGCTAATAGTGTGCTGAGTAACATGACTGGGAAAAAGCGAGGTTGTGGTGGAAGGGGGATTAGGCTCCATCTTTGCACTAGTGAACCAACAACATGATGTCCTATCCAAAGACAAATGACAACTTCTGTTACTGGATGTTGTAATTTTTAGTGTGCTTCATTGTTATCTCATAATTGCAGTCTCTGATATCTTTAGTGGGGCTTATATGCCTGCTGTTGCTGCTGCTGCTGGAGATGTTAACACTAATTTGTGGAAATGTGAACAGTCCTGCTTGGGTGTCCATCTGCTGGGTTGGTGTAGTGTCGATCCCTATTATACTATTTCTACTCTGGTGTAATTGATGTCAGTTTGTTGATGCGTGCAAATTTATTTTTGTTAATGTGTAGATTACGCGTTGGGTGTCCTTCATGTGTTTTGCCTGTTTCAGTAGGCCTCCGATACTGGCAGTCCTTCACTGTCTTTGAGTCAACTACCCATGTTCCTATCCTTACATTTTTCTGACAATATTAGTCTACAAAACTGATATGTATGCCTTCTGAGTGTGGATGAGCATCAATTTCATTTATTTTTTTCTGTATCACTTATGTAGCGCCAATAATTCAACACATGTTTACAGACACTGTCATAATTGGAGCTCACTATCTAAATTTACTCTCTGTCTTGTAGCATGGGTAGAAAAAACATTACTGAGAGTAAACCCTTGCAAACACGGTTAGAACATACAAGCTCATTGTAGATGATGTCCTTGGTGGGGTTGTAACACAGGGTTGGAACCTGTGTTTAATTAAGGCAGAGGTTGATGATGCAGGTGGATGCCCTAGAGGAGGTGGAAGAAGCAGAAGCACTGCAGGAACTGTTACATACAGAGGTTTGTTCCGCAAGCCCTGGGGATTCCAAAACTTGGTGTCTAGTGACACCTTGGTGTCTACTGCTTTAGTTCTCCATCTCCTGGTGTGTACTAGTTTAGTTCTCCAACCTAAGCTGTTTAGTAGTTTAGTTCTCCAAACCCTGTTGTCTATTAGTTTATCTCTCCATGTTTTGGTGTGTATTTCTTTCCTTCTGCAATCATAGCTGCTTAGTAGTTTAGTACTTCAACCCCTGTTGTCTAGTAGCTTAGTTATCCATCATATGGTGTGTAGTGGTTTAGTTCTCCATCCCCAAGTGCCCTGCAAGCCTTGGGGATTGCAAGACTTGTGGAGCAGCCCCTTCCCTGACTGCCCCTACAGCCACCAGAGTCACCTAGTGCCCAGTCATCGAGCTGTAACTCCCCTGTCCATGCTTGCTTGTCCAGGTGTTATTGTTGAAATGCATCCTGGCAGACAGAATTTTTTAGGGAACGAGAAAAGTTGTCTGCGACTTGTTGCTCTAGCGCAGGCGCATCTTTCTTAGAGAAGTACGGGTGACTGGCAACTGGTATTGGGGGACTGCAAAGGTCATCAGTTTTCAGAAACAGTCTGTATCCATAAGACGGAAAGGCTGCATTTCCGTGGCCAACAGATTGGAGTGGCCATGCAATAATCACAGAGATCACAGGCCATGAGTCAAACAGAAACAAGTGCTGTGATCTTTGTAGTGAAGAGTAGGGTTGAGCGACTTTTACTTTTATAGGATCGGGTCGGGTTTCACGAAACCCGACTTTTTCAAAAGTCGGGTCGAGTGAAATCGGCCGATCCTATAAAAAAGTCGGGGTCGGGGTCGGCCGAAACACGAAACCCAATGCAGTGCATTGGGTTTCCAATGGTTCCCAGGGTCTGAAGGAGAGGAAGCTCTCCTTCAGGCCCTGGGATCCATATTTAAGTGTAAAATAAAGAATTAAAATAAAAAATATTGCTATACTCACCCTCTGACGCGCCCTGGTACTAACCGGCAGCCTTCCTTCCTTAGAATCAGCGCGTGAAGGGCCTTAGATGACGTCGCGGCTTGTGATTGGTCGCGCGACCGCCCATGTGACCGCTCGCGCGACCAATCACATGCCGCGACGTCATCGAAGGTCCTTCAAGCGCTGATTCTTAGGAAGGAAGGCTGCCGGAAAGAAGCAGGGCGCGTCCGAGGGTGAGTATATTCCTATTAGGTATATACTCACGCGGCTTGAGTGTGCTCGTTACTCGAGATTTTCGAGCATGCTCGAGTGTTGTCCGAGTATCTTGGGTGTGCTCGTAGATTATGTTTGTATTGCCGCAGCTGCATGATTTCCGGTGGTTACACAACCAGAACACATGCAGGGATGCCTGTTTGGTAGGAAATCTCCACATGTATTCAGGCTGTCTAGCATAAGTAAATCATGCAGCTGCCGTGACACAAACAATCTACGAACATGCTCAGAAATCTCAAGTAACGAGCACACTCGCTCATCCCTACTGCTAACTACACGATAACCCTACCCTCCTCACTGCCAACAACAATCCTGTGTTTAACTCAATAAATACAGGCCGATTGGACGCCGTTCTTCTTTTGAGGTTCACACCATCATGGTGTTCCATCCCCTCTCCTTCAAAGTAGCTGTCATGTGCCGGCTCCCAGGCTCACCCACCCACTTCCTTGAACACTTTTATGCCTTGCAGCCAAACTTCATGTCCTCAGAATTTGCAACCCTTATCCTGGGAGACATCAACAGCTCCACCTCCTCAACTGCTTCCCAGCTTCTATCTCTAGATAATTCTCGAGGCATCTCACAACTTTCAAACTCTGAGACTATGTGCATATGTTCAGGATTTTGGGTTTTTTTTTCTTGTTTTTTTCAGCGGTTTCCCACTGCAAAAACGCTTAAAAAACACATACATTAAGCATCACATCATTTTAATGCATTCTGCAATTTTTGTGCACATGCTGCGTTTTTTCCGCAAAAAAACGCATCGTGAAAAAAACGCAGCATGTTCATTAATTTTGCGGATTTTTTGCGGTTTTGACGCTATATTATTGCATTGGAAAGATCTGAAAAAAAAAGCGAAAAGTCTGCAAAAAAAAGTGCAAAAAAATGCAAGTGGATTTCCTGCTCAGGGAGTCCGATTTTGCTCAGGAAAATTCTGCAAACAGTCCCGAACGTTTGCACCTAGCCTGAGACACACAAAGACAGTAACACCTCTGATCTGGACTTTGTCGGGTCAATTCAATCTCCTACCTAGAGGACTCCCCTCCTACCATTTGTTCCTATTAATTTAGAAGTATAACCACAACTTAGACAGTTTTAGGTGCTCCCTAAAAACACATCTGTTTAGGGCGGCCTATCATGTTCCCTAATCAAAGACCACCTGTAATTGTTGTCACTCCTGCCTTATTGTAGATTGTAAGCTCTGAAGAGCAAGGTCATCATTATTTTTGTTTTAATTTTTTGATTATCTTAAACTTGGTAACTTTTCACTGTTTTATATGAACTGCTGACTTGTGCAGAATGTGTTCGAGATATATGTAAATAAAGGTTATTAGTAGTAGATTGAAGATGGTGAAGTTCAGGCTGCTAGCTTTGCCATGTGTAGGAGGAAAGAATCTTTTACGTGAGCACAACTGCACAAATGAGGGTTTGCTGCTGTGCTCACACAGGGTGGAATAGGGTGAAAACTAGTGATGAGCGAGTTTACTCATTGCTTGAGTTTCTCCGAGCATGCACAAGTGATCTCCGAGTATTTCGGCATGCTCTGAGATTTAGTTTGTCCACGCAGCTGCATGATTTGTGGCTGCTAGACAGCTTGAATACATGTGGGGATTGCCTTACAAACAGGCAATCCCCACATGTATTCAAGCTGTCTAGCAGCTGCAAATCATGCAGCTGCTTGTCAGTATTCCGGGTTTTTCAAGTCACCTTGTGAATGATCTTGTCCTTTGTTAAGATGGAGTTTGTTGTTTTTGTCTGCCCTACTTCCTGTTCATTTGTTTAAAACCTGGCTCAGGTGTCATCTTCCTTGCTGGAGTATTCTGCTTCCGTTCCCCTTCAGCTCAGTTGCTTGTTCCACTGTGCTTCTACCTGTGGCTCTGGACATTCTCTGCGTATGTAAGCTACACTCTCTAAGTTATCTTTAATCTGTTGACTTTGGAACTTAACCCTGGGTTTACTCCTCCTGGTAAGGACTCTGTTTCTGAACTGTGTTTTTTAACTATGTTGCTGGACTGTGTTTTGCTACTTAATCCTTCATTTACTCCCCCCGGTGGGGGCTGCTGGAATCTACACCAGTATAATACTTTAAAGTGAACTTGTTTCTGGACTTACCTGTGTTTATGCCACAACTGAGATCAATTTGAGAACTAGTTTCTGGACTTATCTGTGTTCATGCCACACCTGGGATTAATCTGTGGACTTGTTCTGGGCTTCCCTGTGTTTACTACATACCTGGATTTGACTCTTTCTGCACCGACAGTGTTTTGGATCTGCACCACGTCACCTGTCACACTCACCTTTTGATCACCTTGCTGAGGACTCTGCCTTAAGAACTCTGCCGATTTGCTGTATATGTTTCAAGGACTTGTTTCATTGCAGGTCACTGCAGGTAATCAGTATATTGTTTTGGGTGTTATTGCTGTGATACAAATACACTATTTGCACTAAAGAAACCCGTCTCTGTCTGTTCATTGCCCCACGCTACCAGAATCCTTGAGTTCCTACAATAGTATTACACTGCTTCAACATAAACTAAATCTCCGAGCATGCCGAAATACTCGGAGATCATCCGAGCATGCTCGGAGAAACTCGAGTAACGAGCATACTCGCTCATCACTAGGGAACACGACAAGCTGCGTTACGGTATATGTTTCAAGGACTTGTTTCATTGCAGGTCACTGCAGGTAATCAGTATATTGTTTTGGGTGTTATTGCTGTGATACAAATACACTATTTGCACTAAAGAAACCCGTCTCTGTCTGTTCATTGCCCCACGCTACCAGAATCCTTGAGTTCCTACAATAGTATTACACTGCTTCAACATAAACTAAATCTCCGAGCATGCCGAAATACTCGGAGATCATCCGAGCATGCTCGGAGAAACTCGAGTAACGAGCATACTCGCTCATCACTAGGGAACACGACAAGCTGCGTTACGGTGAATTGAGAAAGATAGAGTGTGCTTGCTGTGTACCATCAGTCAAAAACAGCAGGTATGTCTAATTCCATATCAGGTGACAAGCTCTCAGTCATCCCAACTGTAGGGGTAAACAAGTGAAGGTTCTTCAGCCGGAAACCTGTGTGACAACACTTGCCAGGGTGAGGGAGGAGGAAGAATCAGAAGATGTGGTTGATGGGGTGGACTGTGGTTCACAGAGTCCACTAGTCTGCATTTTAGCACAGTGACATTCCCAGATTAACCCATGTTGATCGCACATGCGCCAGTTCAAGCATGTAATACTAAAATTATTTCTGTTTTTTTTACTATACTAGGTTGCTTTTAAAAAAAAGTCTGAACAAAAGACCCAAGATAAGCAACTGCAGAACTGCAAACACTGCTGTCCACTGCAAGATTTGGGGCTGAGGATGCATTGGTTGTTGTGGTTGTGTATCTACACAACCTCCTCATCTTCCTCCTCCTCCTCTGCTGAGCTACTCAGCTGCATGCCTCTGAGTTTACACAAAGTGTGATCTACAACCTCATCGTCATCCTCTCTGTTCTCCCACTGCTTGCCCTAAGAGTCACCCTCCTCATTTTCCTACCTTGACAGCACAGTACAGTCCACAGTCGCCTCATGTATCTGAGTCTCATCACATATAGATCACATTCACCCAACAGGGTTAACGTCTTTGGATTATGCTTGGACCCAACTTCAAGCATCCATGGATCGAACTGAGAAAAAAATGGCAGTCGGTGCAGGTCATTTCTTCCTCTTGACTCTGTGAATCTTTAGAGTACACTTCCGATGCCCATGGCATACACTGTGTGAGTAGGTCTGCAGACTCAGCAATCTGTGGTTCAACAGTCAGTTGGGCGCTTGAAAACTTGTGACGTGGGGAAAGCAAGGGTAATTGGGGTGCCACCACTGAGGACTGTACTGTGTGTGATGTTAAGGTGGAGAAAGAGGAGCACAGGCCACTTGATGTAGCACTTGAATCTACTGGAGCACATGTTCTTTCTGGCCCTCATCTACAAAGCGTACCGCTGTAAGGCTGCCAAAGAAAGGGAGCGGAGTTGCCCATCCAGCAACAGAAGTTGTAAAAATGCTGAGCAAATGCTCACTGCAGCAAAACAAACAAACTTCTCATTCCTCATATTATACCTGTCTTACAACCCTAAACAGCTATTTAGTAATTTCATTTCTCTCCTGCGTCCACCAGATCCCCCTCGCTCTCCTTTCATCTCAACTGAAGAATTTGCCTCACCACCTGTGAACATGACACAATAACATCCCACCTCATTCCAAACTTTAAAACAATTTTCATCACAAGCCTAACCCACCTCTTAAACCTGTCACTAACAACTGGTGTCTTCCATCCTGATTGAAACATACATCAATCACACCCATCCTCAAAAAGCCTAACCTTGACCCAACCTCTGTGTCCACCAATCGCACCAAATAATTTCTCCCCTATGCCTCCAAACTACTGGAATAACACGTCCATTTTGAACTGTCCTCCCACCTCTCCTCTTGCTCCCTCTTTGACCGCTTACAATCTGGCTTATGACCGCACCATTCCACTGAAACTGCCCTGAATTAAGTTACCAACGACCTACTAACCGCCAAATGAAAGCGACGTGAGTTTTTCCTCCTCCTTCTCCTGCACCTGGCATCTGTCTTTGACACAGTGGACCATTCCCTCTTACTAACAGCTTTGTGATCTGTTGACATTACAGACTTGGCCCTTTGTTGGTTCTCCTCATATCCAACAGACAGGACATTCAGTGTCTCCCACTCACACACCACATTCTCATCTTGCCCCCTATGTGTCGGTGTCCACCAAGGTTCAGTTGTAAGACCTGGCACTATGCATAGGGCATGTGCATAGTCCCTCCCTCTTAAAGGAACCGCCCACATCAGCTTAAGATATTCCCAGCCTATAGCTGAGCGACACCTTCTTTGTAAGGCTTCTCCTCAAATATGGAGGTGCCTGAGTTACGCTGTTAGTTTGCCTTGCATGCTTGCTAGTTGTCAGGATCCCCAGGTCCGCACATCTGCTTGTCTACCCTGTACCCATCTGCTCTTACCTGTCTGTGCCCATCTGCCCACACCTGCAAGCGCTTTTCTGTTCCTCAGCCAGTCCCATCTGCACCTGTGGTTCCAGAGTCCCTACAGTGCCCGCCTTCATTTTTCATCCCTCCTTTGGGTCGTTCCAGCTTACCCATTGTAGGGGGTCAGCTGCCACCTTCTTTAGGCCAGCCATGGAGTAGCACCTAGTGCCACCTCCTTGTCCCTCCTTGAGTTGCTATTTTCACCTGCTGCCACTTATCCGAGTTGGGATTTGATAGGCCACCTAGTTATGCTCCTCCAGGCTATCAGAGGGAAATGACACAGTGGTTCCACTACCTTGCCTGTTACAGTCTCTATCTGCTGGTTTGGCTGTAGTGGAAGACGTGTCGGTCCCCACCATACTAGTTCTACTCTATTGCAATTGATGGCTCTTTGTTGGTGTCTGCCATTAATTTTTGTAAATGTATAGACTCTTGGTTGGGTCTCCTTCATGTGTGTTTCCTGTAGCAGTAGGCCTCCAAGACCGTCAGGCCTCCACTTCCTTGGACTCAACTACCTGTGTTAGTATCATTACATTTTTCTGACAATGGTAGTCTACAAAACTGATATTGGTGCCACCTGAGTGTGGCTCAGCATTAAAGCAGGTAGAGGTGTTGCATGTGGTGTCAGGGCTCCCAGCAAAGGGGGCCTACACCGATCCCTTACCCACCTCGTCTTGCTGTGGCATTCGATTGAAAGCTGTAAATGCTGTCCCAGACCCAGATACCTGATGCCTGGCTAATTGCTGCAGAGCCATGCTACAATTTGTACTGTGCGTGAATTGAGGCCACTTTCCTGGTGTCTGTCCCTCATTTGATGTGTTTTTGCCACATTTGGGGCAGTTATAAAGGTGTTGTGCAAGCGTTTGTTTTTGCCTCCCATTGACATAAATGGCGTTCGGTTATGTTCGGCGAATATTCAACAAATTAATCAGCGAATATTGTAAATTCAGCTATCGTAATCTGAACCGAACATTGAAATTTTCAATATTATATGGTTGGGCACACTGATACTGGATAGAGGTGACTAGGGTTGAGCGACTTTTCTTTTTATAGGATCGGGTCGGGTTTCACGAAACCCGACTTTTTCAAAAGTCGGGTCGAGTGAAATCAGCCGATCCTATAGAAAAGTCGGGGTCGGCCGAAACACGAAACCCAATGCAGTGCATTGGGTTTCTAATGGTTCCCAGGGTCTGAAGGAGAGGAAACTCTCCTTCAGGCCCTGGGATCCATATTTAAGTGTAAAATAAGGAATCAAAATAAAAAATATTGATATACTTACTCTCGGACGCGCCCTGGTTCTCACCGGCAGCCTTCCTTCCTAAGAATGAGCGCCTGAAGGACCTTCGATGACGTCGCGGCTTGTGATTGGTCGCGTGAACGGTCACATGGGCCTCACGCGACCAATCACAAGCCGCGACATCATCTAAGGTCCTTCAGGCGCTGATTCTTAGGAAGGAAGGCTGCGGGTGAGAACCAGGGCGCGTCCGAGGGTGAGTATATACCTATTACGAATATACTCACCCTCGGACGCGCCCTCGGATGCTTCCTTCCTAAGAATTAGAGCCTGAAGGACCTTAGATGACGTCGCGGCTTGTGATTGGTCGCGTGACCGCCTGTTATGACCTGGTGGTTAAGAGCACCCGGCACGACCTGATAGTTAAACTGACACAAGACAAGCTCTGGGATGTGGGAGCTCTGCTGACCGCAACCCCTAATCCTATCACACACATTAGAAATAGCCGTGGAGCGTTCCTGACTCTCCCTAGACGCCTCTTCACAGCCTAAGAGTTAGCTAGCCCTAGAGATAGAAAATAAAGCCTACCTTGCCTCAGAGAAATTCCCCAAAGGTAAAGGAAGCCCCCCACATATATTGACTGTGAGTAGAGTTGAGCGACCTTGACCTTTTTAGAGTCGAGCCGGGTTTCGCGAAACCCGACTATCTCAAAAGTCGGGTCGAGTGAAATCGCCCGATTATGACGTAAAGTCGGGATCGACCGAAACACGAAACCCAATGCAAGTCAATGGGGCAGCATAGTCGGCAGTGAGTGGGGGCCAGGAAAACACCTAGAGTGCCCATTTTAATGTCAAAACCATCCATTCTTCTTAATGAAGCTTGTCAAGCGTAATTTACCTTATAATAATTGGAAGGCATTTGAAATTGGGGGTCATTTGGCTAAAGTTGTGGTGGGTAGGGCTGGTTCAAGTAATTAGTGGGCCCAGGAAATCTGGACCACGTCACGGCAGTGGAGCAGGGAGAGGTAAGTATTTCAACTTTGCAAGTGCTGTGAACCTGAGCAAGCAGGGGGGGCCCACTCGTTGGCATTGGCACTGGCACAGGGCCCCTCAAAGTACAGCGGTGTGTTTGCACGGCGGGGGCGCCTCCCACCGGCAGCAACACTTTTGCGTACCATGAGAGGCCCTGTGCCAGTGACGTCGCCAACTAGTATTCCTCCCCCCACCTGATGAAGGAACCTGCACTTTCATCTGCACCTTCCTGTTTGTCCCCGTGTAAGGTGGTATGGTATGCGGGAAGGGGGACCTGACTTTCAGCAGGGTCACAATCTTGCAGTGTAGCGTGCACGGGAAATGTTGCGTTATGGGTCAATGTACCAGCAGACTCATCTATCACTGGCTGGGCAATGGGCAGGATGAGGAGGAAACACAGATATAGGCCCAAAGAATAAAGTGGGCTAAATGCAGTTCAAAATTGGTAACACAGGACTAATCAGGGGGCATTGCAGTGGAGGACAACTGGAATGAGAGGCTGACACAGAGAGTAGGCCCAAATCAGTAAGTAGTCGAAATGCAGTTCAAAATTGGCAACAGTAGTAAACAGGCGGCACAGCTTTGTTCAGTGGAGGAGAACAGCAAGGAGTGGCAGACACCGATAGTAGGCCCCAACCCAACTAGTAGGCCAAATGCAGTCTAACATTAACAACTACTTAACGAGCGCCTGAAAACGGAATTTCAGGACAGGAAACCAGGAGAACAGCAAGGAGCGGCAGACACCGATAGTAGGCCCCAAACCAACTAGTACGCCAAATGCAGTTGTTCCGTTTAACCACAATTTAATGAGAGCCTGAAGATAGAAGTTCAGGAAAGGCAACCTGGAGAACACCTTGGAGTGGAACACACCATCTCTCTACACCCCATACCCAATTTGTAGGCCTAATGCAGCGTAGTTTCCAACAACTACTAAACGAGAGCATGATGATCGAAGCATTGGCGAGGAAACCTGGGGAACACCTTGGAGTGGAACACACCATCTCTCTACAGTGGAACACACCATCTCTCTACACCCCATACCCAATTTGTAGGCCTAATGCAGCGTAGTTTCCAACAACTACTAAACGAGAGCCGGAAGATCGAAGCAATGGAGAGGAAACCTGGGGAACACCTTGGAGTGTAACACACCATCTCTCTACACCCCATACCCAATTTGTAGGCCTAATGCAGCGTAGTTTCCAACAACTACTAAACGAGAGCCGGAAGATCGAAGCAATGGAGAGGAAACCTGGGGAACACCTTGGAGTGTAACACACCATCTCTCTACACCCCATACCCAATTTGTAGGCCTAATGCAGCGTAGTTTCCAACAACTACTAAACGAGAGCCGGAAGATCGAAGCTCAGGAAAGGCAACCTGGAGAATACCTTGGAGTGGAACACACCATCTCTCTACACCCCATACCCAATTTGTAGGCCCAATGCAGCGTAGTTTCCAACAACTACTAAACGAGAGCCGGAAGATCGAAGCAATGGAGAGGAAACCTGGGGAACACCTTGGAGTGTAACACACCATCTCTCTACACCCCATACCCAATTTGTAGGCCTAATGCAGCGTAGTTTCCAACAACTACTAAACGAGAGCCGGAAGATCGAAGCAATGGAGAGGAAACCTGGGGAACACCTTGGAGTGTAACACACCATCTCTCTACACCCCATACCCAATTTGTAGGCCTAATGCAGCGTAGTTTCCAACAACTACTAAACGAGAGCCGGAAGATCGAAGCAATGGAGAGGAAACCTGGGGAACACCTTGGAGTGGAACACACCATCTCTCTACAGTGGAACACACCATCTCTCTACACCCCATACCCAATTTGTAGGCCTAATGCAGCGTAGTTTCCAACAACTACTAAACGAGAGCCGGAAGATCGAAGCTCAGGAAAGGCAACCTGGGGAACACCTTGGAGTGGAACACACCATCTCTCTACACCCCATACCCAATTTGTAGGCCCAATGCAGCGTAGTTTCCAACAACTACTAAACGAGAGCCGGAAGATCGAAGCTCAGGAAAGGCAACCTGGGGAACACCTTGGAGTGTAACAAACCCTCTCTCTACACCACGGAAGGGCTGATTCTTAGGAAGGAAGGCGCGTCCGAGGGTGATTATATTCTTATTAGGTATATACTCACCCTCGGACGCGCCCTGCTTCTTTATTTGTAATGAATGTTTATTTGCAATGTGGTTTTGACTTACTCTATTTTTTTGGTAAATAATGATTTTATTATTTTCATTGTTTTGCATCTTCTTGGCAATAATATAAAGAAGACGCGACAGGACAACACTCGGTGGATGCCATATCTGTGTTTAAAATTGAAAAAACCTTTCAGTTAACTATTTGCAGGAGAAAGTTATTGTAGCTGGTGGCCATTTTTAGTACTGTACCAGATTTTTGTTGTATGTGTTTGTTTTTAATGTTAAAATGTCTGCATTTGATATCTCTCCAGTATTTTCTTTTTTATAAGCAAAATACTTATTTTTATATTTTCTGATGTTGGTTCCAGGGGTACACGGGCAGCAGTGGTGTGGTCAGTGGAGGCCTAGTGGAAGGAGTGACCGCAGACAGGCATCGAAGGCCTAAAATAATAACACATGGCTGTAGGCAATTTTAAATTGGTTCCAGGGGTACACGGGCAGCAGTGGTGTGGTCAGTGGAGGCCTAGTGGAAGGAGTGACCACAGACAGGCATCGAAGGCCTAAAATAATAACACATGGCTGTAGGCAATTTTAAATTGGTTACAGGGGTACACGGGCAGCAGTGGTGTGGTCAGTGGAGGCCTAGTGGAAGGAGTGACCGCAGACAGGCATCGAAGGCCTAAAATAATAACACATGGCTGTAGGCAATTTTAAATTGGTTCCAGGGGTACACGGGCAGCAGTGGTGTGGTCAGTGGAGGCCTAGTGGAAGGAGTGACCGCAGACAGGCATCGAAGGCCTAAAATAATAACACATGGCTGTAGGCAATTTTAAATTGGTTCCAGGGGTACACGGGCAGCAGTGGTGTGGTCAGTGGAGGCCTAGTGGAAGGAGTAACCGCAGACAGGCATCGAAGGCCTAAAATAATAACACATGGCTGTAGGCAATTTTAAATTGGTTCCAGGGGTACACGGGCAGCAGTGGTGTGGTCAGTGGAGGCCTAGTGGAAGGAGTCACCGCAGACAGGCATCGAAGGCCTAAAATAATAACACATGGCTGTAGGCAATTTTAAATTGGTTCCAGGGGTACACGGGCAGCAGTGGTGTGGTCAGTGGAGGCCTAGTGGAAGGAGTAACCGCAGACAGGCATCGAAGGCCTAAAATAATAACACATGGCTGTAGGCAATTTTAAATTGGTTCCAGGGGTACACGGGCAGCAGTGGTGTGGTCAGTGGAGGCCTAGTGGAAGGAGTGACCGCAGACAGGCATCGAAGGCCTAAAATAATAACACATGGCTGTAGGCAATTTTAAATTGGTTCCAGGGGTACACGGCAGCAGTGGTGTGGTCAGTGGAGGCCTAGTGGAAGGAGTGACCACAGACAGGCATCGAAGGCCTAAAACAATAACACATGGCTGTAGGCAATTTTAAATTGGTTCCAGGGGTACACGGGCAGCAGTGGTGTGGTCAGTGGAGGCCTAGTGGAAGGAGTGACCGCAGACAGGCATCGAAGGCCTAAAATAATAACACATGGCTGTAGGCAATTTTAATTGGTTCCAGGGGTACACGGGCAGCAGTGGTGTGGTCAGTGGAGGCCTAGTGGAAGGAGTCACCGCAGACAGGCATCGAAGGCCTAAAATAATAACACATGGCTGTAGGCAATTTTAAATTGGTTACAGGGGTACACGGGCAGCAGTGGTGTGGTCAGTGGAGGCCTAGTGGAAGGAGTCACCGCAGACAGGCATCGAAGGCCTAAAATAATAACACATGGCTGTAGGCAATTTTAAATTGGTTACAGGGGTACACGGGCAGCAGTGGTGTGGTCAGTGGAGGCCTAGTGGAAGGAGTGACCACAGACAGGCTTTGAAGGCCTAACATAACAAAAATGTCAATACAATGGTATTGTCAGTGGCAGGCATTGAAGGATGTCAGCGCATAGACTAAACGTTGGTGGAGCTGTGAGATAATTTTGCAAGTGGTAGAGCACTGTTTGAGCTGGGGTGGGGGGAAACTGTCTTGTGGCCGGCGGTACAGGCCCAGGGCCCCTCATATTACAACGGTGTGTCTGACGTTGGGTGCGCACCACCACCGCCAGAGACACTTTATTGTACTAGGAGGGACCCAGTGGCAGTGCCGTCGACCAAAAGCGGGCTCACCCACCTCTTCAGACAAACTGCACTCTCACGGGTGCTGTCGCCAAGTGTCGATACCACGGCCCCGTGTGGGGAGTTTGGCCACTTAGTGAGGTGTAAACATGTCGTATGCTGGACAATCAGGTGCAGAAAATTACGAGATTGGAAAAGGCATTAATAATAGTCCACAGGCAAGACCTTTTCATAGGAAAGCTAGGTGTCAGCCGGGCAAGGTGGGGCAAAAGATTTCGAAATCCAGTTGTGGTTCATTTTAATGAAGGTTAGATCATCTACATTTTGGGTAGCCAGACGAGTCCTTTTTTCTGTTAGTATTGAACCTGCAGCACTGAATACTCTTTCTGATAGGACACTAGCTGCCGGGCAAGCAAGCTCCTGCAATGCATATTCTGCCAATTCTGGCCAGGTGTCTAATTTGGATGCCCAGTAATCAAATGGGAATGACGGTTGAGGGAGAACATCGATAAGGGATGAAAAATAGTTTGTAACCATACTGGACAAATGTTGTCTCCTGTCACTTTGAATTGATGCTGCAGTACCTGTCCTGTCTGCGGTCATAGCAAAATCACTCCACAACCTGGTCAGAAAACCCCTCTGGCCAACGCCACTTCTGATTTCTGCCCCTCTAACTCCTCTGGTCTGCTGGCCCCTGCAGCTCGTGTGAGAACGATCACGGGCGCTGTGTGCAGGGAATGCCAGAAGCAAACGGTCAACAAGAGTTGATTGTTTGGTTGCTAATATTAGTTCCAAGTTCTCATGTGGCATTATATTTTGCAATTTGCCTTTATAGCGAGGATCAAGGAGGCAGGCCAACCAGTAATCATCATCATTCATCATTTTAGTTATGCGTGTGTCCCTTTTGAGGATACGTAAGGCATAATCCGCCATGTAGGCCAAAGTTCCAGTTCTCAAATCTGCGGTTGTGCTTGGTTGAGGGGCAGTTTCAGGCAAATCCACGTCACTTGTGTCCCTCAAAAAACCAGAACCCGGCCTTGCCGCGCCACCAATTTCCAGTGGCCCCGGAAAAGCTTCCTCATTAAAAATATAATCATCCCCATCATCCTCCTCGTCCTCCTCCTCCTCTTCGCCCGCTACCTCGTCCTGTACACTGCCCTGGCCAGACAATGGCTGACTGTCATCAAGGCTTTCCTCTTCCTCAGCTGCAGACGCCTGATCCTTTATGTGCGTCAAACTTTGCATCAGCAGACGCATTAGGGGGATGCTCATGCTTATTATGGCGTTGTCTGCACTAACCAGCCGTGTGCATTCCTCAAAACACTGAAGGACTTGACACATGTCTTGAATCTTCGACCACTGCACACCTGACAACTCCATGTCTGCCATCCTACTGCCTGCCCGTGTATGTGTATCCTCCCACAAAAACATAACAGCCCGCCTCTGTTCACACAGTCTCTGAAGCATGTGCAGTGTTGAGTTCCACCTTGTTGCAACGTCTATGATTAGGCGATGCTGGGGAAGGTTCAAAGAACGCTGATAGGTCTGCATACGGCTGGAGTGTACGGGCGAACGGCGGATATGTGAGCAAAGTCCACGCACTTTGAGGAGCAGGTCGGATAACCCCGGATAACTTTTCAGGAAGCACTGCACCACCAGGTTTAAGGTGTGAGCCAGGCAAGGAATGTGTTTCAGTTGGGAAAGGGAGATGGCAGCCATGAAATTCCTTCCGTTATCACTCACTACCTTGCCTGCCTCAAGATCTACAGTGCCCAGCCACGACTGCGTTTCTTTCTGCAAGAAGTCGGACAGAACTTCCGCGGTGTGTCTGTTGTCGCCCAAACACTTCATAGCCAATACAGCCTGCTGACGTTTGCCAGTAGCTGCCCCATAATGGGAAACCTGGTGTGCAACAGTGGCAGCTGCGGATGGAGTGGTTGTGCGACTGCGGTCTGTGGACGAGCTCTTGCTTCTGCAGGAGGACGAAGAGGAGGAGGAGGGGGTGCGAACGGCTACAGCCAATTGTTTCCTAGACCGTGGGCTAGGCAGATCTGTCCCAAACTTGCTGTCCCCTGTGGACCCTGCATCCACCACATTTACCCAGTGTGCCGTGATGGACACGTAACGTCCCTGGCCATGCCTACTGGTCCATGCATCTGTTGTCAGGTGCACCTTTGTGCTCACAGATTGCCTGAGTGCATGGACGATGCGCTCTTTAACATGCTGGTGGAGGGCTGGGATGGCTTTTCTGGAAAAAAAGTGTCGACTGGGTAGCTCGTAGCGTGGTACAGCGTAGTCCATCAGGGCTTTGAAAGCTTCGCTTTCAACTAACCGGTAGGGCATCATCTCTAACGAGATTAGTCTAGCTATGTGTGCGTTCAAACCCTGTGTACGCGGATGCGAGGCTAAGTACTTCCTTTTTCTAACCATAGTCTCATGTAGGGTGAGCTGGACTGGAGAGCTGGAGATCGTGGAACTAGCGGGGGTGCCGGTGGACATGGCAGACTGAGAGACGGTGGGAGATGGTATTGTTGCCACCGGTGCCCTAGATGCAGTGTTTCTTACTACGAAACTGGTGATTCCCTGACCCTGACGGCTTTGGCCTGGCAAAGAAACCTGCACAGATACTGCAGGTGGTGCGGAAAATGGTGGCCCTACACTGCCGGAAGGGATGTTGCGTTGCTGACTAGCTTCATTGGCCGAGGGTGCTACAACCTTAAGGGACGTTTGGTAGTTAGTCCAGGCTTGCAAATGCATGGTGGTTAAATGTCTATGCATGCAACTTGTATTGAGACTTTTCAGATTCTGTCCTCTGCTTAAGGTAGTTGAACATTTTTGACAGATGACTTTGCGCTGATCAATTGGATGTTGTTTAAAAAAATGCCAGACTGCACTCTTTCTAGCATCGGATACCTTTTCAGGCATTGCAGACTGAGCTTTAACCGGATGGCCACGTTGTCCTCCAACAGGTTTTAGCTTTGCCACGCGTTTTGGGCAAGATACGGGCCCGGCAGATGGAACCTGTTGCGATGTTGATGCCTGCTGCGGCCCCTCCTCCTCCGCTTCAGAACTGCTGCCGCCTGCACCCTGTTCCCCCAATGGCTGCCAATCGGGGTCAAGAACTGGGTCATCTATTACCTCTTCTTGTAGCTCGTGTGCAACTTCGTCTGTGTCACCGTGTCGGTCGGTGGTATAGCGTTCGTGATGGGGCAACATAGTCTCATCAGGGTCTGATTCTTGATCAGCACCCTGCGAGGGCAATGTTGTGGTCTGAGTCAAAGGACCAGCATAGTAGTCTGGCTGTGGCTGTGCATCAGTGCACTCCATGTCAGATTCAACTTGTAATGGGCATGGACTGTTAACTGCTTCACTTTCTAAGCCAGGGACGGTATGTGTAAAGAGCTCCATGGAGTAACCCGTTGTGTCGTCTGCTGCATTCTTCTCTGTTGTTGTTTTTGCTGAAGAGGACAAGGAAGCGACTTGTCCCTGACCGTGAACATCCACTAACGACGCGCTGCTTTGACATTTACCAGTTTCACGAGAGGAGGCAAAAGAGCTAGAGGCTGAGTCAGCAAGATAAGCCAAAACTTGCTCTTGCTGCTCCGGCTTTAAAAGCGGTTTTCCTACTCCCAGAAAAGGGAGCGTTCGAGGCCTTGTGTAGCCAGACGACGAACCTGGCTCCACAGCTCCAGACTTAGGTGCAATATTTTTTTTCCCACGACCAGCTGATGCTCCACCACTACCACTACCCTCATTACCAGCTGACAATGAACGCCCCCGGCCACGACCTCTTCCACCATACTTCCTCATTGATTTAAAAACGTAAACAAAGTAACGGTATTTGTTGCTGTCACACAAATTACACGGTGAGCTATAACTTCAGTATGATTTAGCTACCCCTTTACAGGTGAGTGAGACCACAACGAAAATCAGGCACAATGTTACACACTCTGTTGTTGGTGGCAACAAATGAGAGAGATGCCACACACGCAGGACTGTCACTGAAGCACAAATGTAAATATTAATCTCCCACTGATTTGATTTTTTTTTTTTTTTCAGGGAGACTTTAGGAAAAAAAAAATAGAATAAAATGATTTTTCAGGAAGAATTTAGAAACCAAAGAAAATAAAATGATTTTTTCAGGGAGAATTTAGAAAACAAATAAAACAAAAAAAGGCTTTCTATGGCCCACTGAGTGAGAGATGACGCACACAGGAGTCAGGAGTGGCACACAAGCCCAGAGGCCAATATTTATCTCCCACTGATTGATGTAGTGATTTTTTCAGGTAGATTTTGGAACCCAAATCAAGCTAAAAAAATAATAGGCTTTCTATGGCCCACAATTGGAGAGAGAGAGAGAGAGAGATGGCACACCCAGGAGTCAAGACTGGCACACAAGCAGAAAGGGCAATATTAATCTCCCACTGATTTGTTTTTTTTTTTTTTTTTTCAGGGAGACTTTAGGAAAAAAAAATAGAATAAAATGATTTTTTCAGGAAGAATTTAGAAACCAAATAAAATAAAATGATTTTTTCAGGGAGAATTTAAAAAACAAATAAAACAAAAAAAGGCTTTCTATGGCCCACTGAGTGAGAGATGACGCACACAGGAGTCAGGAGTGGCACACAAGCCCAGAGGCCAATATTTATCTCCCACTGATTGATGTAGTGATTTTTTCAGGTAGATTTTGGAACCCAAATCAAGCTAAGAAAATAATAGGCTTTCTATGGCCCACAATTGGAGAGAGAGAGAGAGATGGCACACCCAGGAGTCAAGACTGGCACACAAGCAGAAAGGGCAATATTAATCTCCCACTGATTTGTTTTTTTTTGTTTTTTTTCAGGGAGACTTTAGGAAAAAAAAAATAGAATAAAATGATTTTTTCAGGAAGAATTTAGAAACCAAATAAAATAAAATGATTTTTTCAGGGAGAATTTAGAAAACAAATAAAACAAAAAAAGGCTTTCTAAGGCCCACTGAGTGAGAGATGACGCACACAGGAGTCAGGAGTGGCACACAAGCCCAGAGGCCAATATTTATCTCCCACTGATTGATGTAGTGATTTTTTCAGGTAGATTTTGGAACCCAAATCAAGCTAAAAAAAATAATAGGCTTTCTATGGCCCACATTTGGAGAGAGAGAGAGAGATGGCACACCCAGGAGTCAAGACTGGCACACAAGCAGAAAGGGCAATATTAATCTCCCACTGATTTGTTTTTTTTTTTTTTTTTTTCAGGGAGACTTTAGGAAAAAAAAAATAGAATAAAATGATTTTTTTCAGGAAGAATTTAGAAACCAAATAAAATAAAATGATTTTTTCAGGGAGAATTTAGAAAACAAATAAAACAAAAAAAGGCTTTCTATGGCCCACTGAGTGAGAGATGACGCACACAGGAGTCAGGAGTGGCACACAAGCCCAGAGGCCAATATTTATCTCCCACTGATTGATGTAGTGATTTTTTCAGGTAGATTTTGGAACCCAAATCAAGCTAAAAAAATAATAGGCTTTCTATGGCCCACAATTGGAGAGAGAGAGAGAGATGGCACACCCAGGAGTCAAGACTGGCACAGAAGCAGAAAGGGCAATATTAATCTCCCACTGATTTGTTTTTTTTTTTTGTTTTTTCAGGGAGACTTTAGGAAAAAAAAAAAATAGAATAAAATGATTTTTTCAGGAAGAATTTAGAAACCAAATAAAATAAAATGATTTTTTCAGGGAGAATTTAGAAAACAAATAAAACAAAAAAAGGCTTTCTATGGCCCACTGAGTGAGAGATGACGCACACAGGAGTCAGGAGTGGCACACAAGCCCAGAGGCCAATATTTATCTCCCACTTTTTTTTTTTTGTTCCAGGGAAAATTTATAAACCCAATAAAAAAAATAATAAATAGGCTTTCTATGGCCCACTATCTGAGAGACAGAGAGAGATGGCACGCTTAGGACTGGCACACAAGCCCAAAGGCCAATATTAATCTCCCTTTTTTGTTTAAGGGAGAATTTATAAAACAAAAAAAAAAAAATAAATAGGCTTTCTATGGCCCACTATTTGTGAGAGAGATGGCACGCTCAGGACTGGCACACAAGCCCAGAGGCCAATATTAATCTCCCACTTTTTTTTTTTTTCCAGGGAAAATTTATAAACCCAATAAAAAAAAAAATAAATAAATAGGCTTTCTATGGCCCACTATCTGAGAGAGAGAGATGGCACGCTTAGGACTGGCACACAAGCCCAAAGGCCAATATTAATCTCCCACTGATTGATTTATTGATTTTTTCAGGTAGAATTTAGAACCCAAATAAAGCAAAAAAAAAAAAAAAATGGCCTTTCTATGGCCCACTGAGTGAGTGATGATGCACACAGGAGTCAGGAGTGGCACACAAGCCCTGAGGCCAATATTTTTCTCCCACTGATTGATGTAGTGATTTTTTCAGGTAGATTTTAGAACCAAAATCAAGCAAAAAAATAAATAGGCTTTCTATGGCCCACTGAGTGAGTGATGATGCACACAGGAGTCAAGAGTGGCACACAAGCCCTGAGGCCAATATTTTTCTCCCACTGATTGATGTAGTGATTTTTTCAGGTAGATTTTATAACCCAAATCAAGCAAAAAAATAAATAGGCTTTCTATGGCCCACTGAGTGAGAGATGACACAGACAGGGATGGCACTCTAGCAGAAATGTCAATCTTAATCTCCCACAAAAAAAAAAACAAAAAAAAAAAACAGGGAGTGTCCTTCAATTACTATCTCCCTGCAGTAATCTCAGCCAGGTATGGCAGGCAGCAATAAGGAGTGGACTGATGCACAAATTAAATAAAAAGTGTGTACAAACCAAAAAGATAGCTGTGCAGAAAGGAAGGAACAAGAGGATTTGTGCTTTGAAAAAAGCAGTTGGTTTGCACAGCGGCGTACACACAGCAATGCAGCTATCAGGGAGCCTTCTAGGGCAGCCCAATGAGCTACAGCTCTGAGGGGGAAAAAAAAAAAAAATGTAGCTTCCACTGTCCCTGCACACCGAAGGTGGTGTTGGGCAGTGGAAATCGCTACAGCACAAGCGGTTTGGTGGTTAATGGACCCTGCCTAACGCTATCCCTGCTTCTGACGAAGCGGCAGCAACCTCTCCCTAAGCTCAGATCAGCAGCAGTAACATGGCGGTTGGCGGGAACTCCCCTTTATAGCCCCTGTGACGCCGCAGACAGCAAGCCAATCACTGCAATGCCCTTCTCTAAGATGGTGGGGACCAGGACCTATGTCATCACGCTGCCCACACTCTGCGTTTACCTTCATTGGCTGAGAAATGGCGCTTTTCGCGTCATTGAAACGCGACTTTGGCGCGAAAGTCGCGTACCGCATGGCCGACCCCGCACAGGGGTCGGATCGGGTTTCATGAAACCCAACTTTGCCAAAAGTCGGCGACTTTTGAAAATGAACGACCCGTTTCGCTCAACCCTAACTGTGAGTTAAGATGAAGTCACAAACATAGAAATGAAACAGATTTCAGCAAAGGGAGGCCAGACTTACTAAACAGACAGAGGATAGGAAAGGTATCTTTGCGGTCAGCACAAAAAACTACAAAAGACCACGCAGAGTGTGCAAAAAGACCTCCGCACCGACTAACGGTGCGGAGATGCCACTCTGCATCCCAGAGCTTCCAGCTAGCAAGACAAAATCATGATAACCAGCTGGACAAGGAAACAATAAACAAATAATAACTATCAGGAACTTAGCTTCTGCTGGAGAAGACAGGTCACCAGAAAGATCCAAGAGCGAACTGAACCAATGAAGGAACATTGACAGCTGGCATGGAGTAACGATCTGAGTGGAGTTAAATAGAGCAGCCAACCACAGGATAAACCACGTCACCTGTGTAAGGAACCTCAGAAGCAGCAGCTCCACTCACAGCCACCAGAGGGAGTCCATAGACAGAACTCGCCGAAGTACCATTCACGACCACAGGAGGGAGCTGGACAACAGAATTCACAACAGTACCCCCCCTTGAGGAGGGGTCACCGAACCCTCACCAGAGCCCCCAGGCCGATCAGGATGAGCCAAATGAAAGGCACGAACTAGATCGGCAGCATGAACATCAGAGGCAAAAACCCAGGAATTATCTTCCTGACCATAACCCTTCCACTTGACCAGGTACTGGAGTTTCCGTCTCGAAACACGAGAATCCAAAATCTTCTCCACCACATACTCCAACTGCCCCTCCGGGGCAGGAGGATCAACGGAGGGAACCATAGGCGCCACGTATCTCCGCAACAACGACCTATGGAACACCTCAGAAGGGAGGTAAGAACATTTCTAAAACAATCCACAGTGAGGAGATTGGAACAAAACAAAATCCTCTAAACTGCATGCTCGCAAACGCCAGAAGCCTGACAAACAAGATGGAAGAACTAGAAGCAGAAATATCTACAGGTAACTTTGACATAGTGGGAATAACCGAGACATGGTTAGATGAAAGCTATGACTGGGCAGTTAACTTACAGGGTTACAGTCTGTTTAGAAAGGATCGTAAAAATCGGAGAGGAGGAGGGGTTTGTCTCTATGTAAAGTCTTGTCTAAAGTCCACTTTAAGGGAGGATATTAGCGAAGGGAATGAGGATGTCGAGTCCATATGGGTTGAAATTCATGGAGGGAAAAATGGTAACAAAATTCTCATTGGGGTCTGTTACAAACCCCCAAATATAACAGAAAGCATGGAAAGTCTACTTCTAAAGCAGATAGATGAAGCTGCAACCCATAATGAGGTCCTGGTTATGGGGGACTTTAACTACCCGGATATTAACTGGGAAACAGAAACCTGTGAAACCCATAAAGGCAACAGGTTTCTGCTAATAACCAAGAAAAATTATCTTTCACAATTGGTGCAGAATCCAACCAGAGGAGCAGCACTTTTAGACCTAATACTATCTAATAGACCTGACAGAATAACAAATCTGCAGGTGGTTGGGCATTTAGGAAATAGCGACCACAATATTGTGCAGTTTCACCTGTCTTTCACTAGGGGGACTTGTCAGGGAGTCACAAAAACATTGAACTTTAGGAAGGCAAAGTTTGACCAGCTTAGAGATGCTCTTAATCTGGTAGACTGGGACAATATCCTCAGAAATAAGAATACAGATAATAAATGGGAAATGTTTAAGAACATCCTAAATAGGCAGTGTAAGCGGTTTATACCTTGTGGGAATAAAAGGACTAGAAATAGGAAAAACCCAATGTGGCTAAACAAAGAAGTAAGACAGGCAATTAACAGTAAAAAGAAAGCATTTGCACTACTAAAGCAGGATGGCACCATTGAAGCTCTAAAAAACTATAGGGAGAAAAATACTTTATCTAAAAAACTAATTAAAGCTGCCAAAAAGGAAACAGAGAAGCACATTGCTAAGGAGAGTAAAACTAATCCCAAACTGTTCTTCAACTATATCAATAGTAAAAGAATAAAAACTGAAAATGTAGGCCCCTTAAAAAATAGTGAGGAAAGAATGGTTGTAGATGACGAGGAAAAAGCTAACATATTAAACACCTTCTTCTCCACGGTATTCACGGTGGAAAATGAAATGCTAGGTGAAATCCCAAGAAACAATGAAAACCCTATATTAAGGGTCACCAATCTAACCCAAGAAGAGGTGCGAAACCGGCTAAATAAGATTAAAATAGATAAATCTCCGGGTCCGGATGGCATACACCCACGAGTACTAAGAGAACTAAGTAATGTAATAGATAAACCATTATTTCTTATTTTTAGTGACTCTATAGCGACAGGGTCTGTTCCGCAGGACTGGCGCATAGCAAATGTGGTGCCAATATTCAAAAAGGGCTCTAAAAGTGAACCTGGAAATTATAGGCCAGTAAGTCTAACCTCTATTGTTGGTAAAATATTTGAAGGGTTTCTGAGGGATGTTATTCTGGATTATCTCAATGAGAATAACTGTTTAACTCCATATCAGCATGGGTTTATGAGAAATCGCTCCTGTCAAACCAATCTAATCAGTTTTTATGAAGAGGTAAGCTATAGACTGGACCACGGTGAGTCATTGGACGTGGTATATCTCGATTTTTCCAAAGCGTTTGATACCGTGCCGCACAAGAGGTTGGTACACAAAATGAGAATGCTTGGTCTGGGGGAAAATGTGTCTAAATGGGTTAGTAACTGGCTTAGTGATAGAAAGCAGAGGGTGGTTATAAATGGTATAGTCTCTAACTGGGTCGCTGTGACCAGTGGGGTACCGCAGGGGTCAGTATTGGGACCTGTTCTCTTCAACATATTCATTAATGATCTGGTAGAAGGTTTACACAGTAAAATATCGATATTTGCAGATGATACAAAACTATGTAAAGCAGTTAATACAAGAGAAGATAGTATTCTGCTACAGATGGATCTGGATAAGTTGGAAACTTGGGCTGAAAGGTGGCAGATGAGGTTTAACAATGATAAATGTAAGGTTATACACATGGGAAGAGGGAATCAATATCACCATTACACACTGAACGGGAAACCACTGGGTAAATCTGACAGGGAGAAGGACTTGGGGATCCTAGTTAATGATAAACTTACCTGGAGCAGCCAGTGCCAGGCAGCAGCTGCCAAGGCAAACAGGATCATGGGGTGCATTAAAAGAGGTCTGGATACACATGATGAGAGCATTATACTGCCTCTGTACAAATCCCTAGTTAGACCGCACATGGAGTACTGTGTCCAGTTTTGGGCACCGGTGCTCAGGAAGGATATAATGGAACTAGAGAGAGTACAAAGGAGGGCAACAAAATTAATAAAGGGGATGGGAGAACTACAATACCCAGATAGATTAGCGAAATTAGGATTATTTAGTCTAGAAAAAAGACGACTGAGGGGCGATCTAATAACCATGTATAAGTATATAAGGGGACAATACAAATATCTCGCTGAGGATCTGTTTATACCAAGGAAGGTGACGGGCACAAGGGGGCATTCTTTGCGTCTGGAGGAGAGAAGGTTTTTCCACCAACATAGAAGAGGATTCTTTACTGTTAGGGCAGTGAGAATCTGGAATTGCTTGCCTGAGGAGGTGGTGATGGCGAACTCAGTCGAGGGGTTCAAGAGAGGCCTGGATGTCTTCCTGGAGCAGAACAATATTGTATCATACAATTATTAGGTTCTGTAGAAGGACGTAGATCTGGGTATTTATTATGATGGAATATAGGCTGAACTGGATGGACAAATGTCTTTTTTCGGCCTTACTAACTATGTTACTATGTTACTATGTTACTATGTTATTATGGATGGCAAAAGAAGCTGGAAGGTCCAAACGAAATGACACAGGATTAAGAACGTCAAAAATCTTATATGGCCCAATGAAACGAGGCTTAAACTTAGGAGAGGAAACCTTCATAGGAACATGACGAGATGACAACCAAACCAAATCCCCAACACGAAGTCGGGGACCAACACAGCGCCGGCAGTTAGCGAAATGTTGAGCCTTCTCCTGGGACAATGTCAAATTGTCCACCACATGAGTCCAAATTTGCTGCAACCTGTCCACCACAGTATCCACACCAGGACAGTCCGAAGGCTCAACCTGCCCTGAAGAGAAACGAGGATGGAAACCAGAATTACAGAAAAAAGGAGAAACCAAAGTAGCCGAGCTGGCCCGAATATTAAGGTCGAACTCAGCCAAAGGCAAGAAGGACACCCAATCATCCTGATCAGCAGAAACAAAGCATCTCAGATATGTTTCCAAAGTCTGATTAGTTCGTTCGGTTTGGCCATTAGTCTGAGGATGGAAAGCCGAAGAAAAAGACAAATCAATGCCCATCTTAGCACAAAAGGACCGCCAAAACCTCGAATCAAACTGGGAACCTCTGTCCGAGACGATGTTCTCCGGAATGACATGCAAACGAACCACATGCTGGAAAAACAATGGCACCAAATCAGAGGAGGAAGGCAATTTAGACAAGGGTACCAAATGGACCATCTTAGAGAAGCGATCACAAACAACCCAAATGACCGACATCCTTTGAGAAACAGGGAGATCAGAAATAAAATCCATGGAAATATGCGTCCAGGGCCTCTTCGGGACCGGTAAGGGCAAAAGCAACCCACTGGCACGAGAACAGCAGGGCTTAGCCCGAGCACAAGTCCCACAGGACTGCACAAAAGAACGCACATCCCATGACAAAGAAGGCCACCAAAAGGATCTAGCCACCAAATCTCTGGTACCAAAGATTCCAGGATGACCAGCCAACACCGAACAATGAACCTCAGAGATAACTCTACTAGTCCATCTATCAGGAACAAACAGTTTCTCCGTTGGACAACGGTCAGGTCTATCAGCCTGAAACTTCTGCAGCACGTGCCGCAAATCAGGGGAGATGGCAGACAAAATTACCCCCTCTTTAAGAATACCCGCCGGCTCCGGAACACCCGGAGAGTCAGGCACAAAACTCCTTGACAGGGCATCAGCCTTCACATTCTTAGATCCCGGAAGGTATGAAACCACAAAATCAAAACGGGAGAAAAAGAGCGACCATCGAGCCTGTCTAGGATTCAACCGTTTGGCAGACTCGAGATAAGTCAAATTCTTGTGATCCGTCAAGACCACCACGCGATGTTTAGCTCCTTCAAGCCAATGTCGCCACTCCTCGAATGCCCACTTCATGGCCAACAGCTCTCGATTGCCAACATCATAATTGCGCTCAGCAGGCGAGAATTTTCTAGAAAAGAAGGCACATGGTTTCATCACCGAACCATCAGAACTTCTTTGCGACAAAACAGCCCCTGCTCCAATCTCAGAAGCATCAACCTCGACCTGAAACGGGAGCGAAACATCTGGCTGGCACAACACAGGGGCAGAAAAACAATGCTTCAACTCCTGAAAAGCCTCTACAGGCGCAGAGGACCAATTGACCACATCAGCACCTTTCTTGGTCAAATCAGTCAACGGTTTAGCAATACTAGAAAAATTAGCGATGAAGCGACTGTAAAACTTAGCAAAGCCCAGGAACTTCTGCAGGCTCTTCACAGATGTCGGCTGAGTCCAATCATAAATGGCCTGAACTTTAACAGGGTCCATTTCGATAGTAGAAGGAGAAAAAATGAAACCCAAAAATGAAACCTTCTAAACTCCAAAGAGACACTTTGACCCCTTCACAAACAAGGAATTCGCACGAAGGACCTGGAACACCATTCTGACCTGCTTCACATGAGACTCCCAATCATCCGAAAAGACCAAAATGTCATCCAAATATACAATCATGAATCTATCCAGGTACTCTCGGAAGATGTCATGCATAAAGGACTGAAACACAGATGGAGCATTAGAAAGCCCGAATGGCATAACCAGGTACTCAAAATGGCCCTCGGGCGTATTAAATGCTGTTTTCCATTCATCGCCCTGTTTAATTCGCACAAGATTATACGCCCCTCGAAGATCTATCTTGGTGAACCAACTAGCCCCCTTAATCCGAGCAAACAAATCAGACAGCAGCGGCAAAGGATACTGAAATTTGACTGTGATCTTATTAAGAAGGCAGTAATCAATACAAGGTCTCAAAGAGCCATCCTTCTTGGCCACAAAAAAGAACCCTGCTCCCAATGGTGACGACGACTGGTGAATATGACCCTTCTCCAAGGATTCCTTTATATAACTCCGCATAGCAGCGTGCTCTGGCACAGATAAATTAAACAGTCGGCCCTTAGGAAACTTACTACCAGGAATCAAATTAATAGCACAATCGCAATCCCTATGAGGAGGTAGGGCACCGGATTTGGGCTCTTCAAAAACATCCCGGTAATCTGATAAAAACTCAGGGACTTCAGAAGGAGTGGAAGGCGAAATTGACAACAATGGAACATCACCATGTACCCCCTGACAACCCCAGCCTAACACAGACATAGATTTCCAATCCAACACTGGATTATGGACCTGTAGCCATGGCAACCCCAAAACGACCACATCATGCAGATTATGCAACACCAAAAAGCGAATATCCTCCTGATGTGCACGAGCCATGCACATGGTCAATTGAGTCCAGTACTGAGGCTTATTCTTGGCCAAAGGCGTAGCATCAATTCCTCTCAATGGAATAGGATACTGCAAGGGCTCCAAGAAAAAACCACAGCACCTGGCAAACTCCAAGTCCATCAAATTCAGGGCAGCGCCTGAATCCACAAATGCCATAACAGAATAGGACGACAGAGAGCAAATCAGAGTAACGGACAAAAGAAATTTAGACTGTACCGTACCAATGGTGGCAGACCTAGCGAACCGCTTAGTGCGCTTAGGACAATCGGAGATAGCATGAGTGGATTCACCACAGTAAAAACACAGCCCATTCCGACGTCTGTGTTCTTGCCGTTCAGCTCTGGTCAAACTCCTATCACACTGCATAGGCTCAGGCTTATGCTCAGAGAATACCGCCAAATGGTGCACAGCTTTGCGCTCACGCAAGCGCCGATCGATCTGAATGGCCAAGGACATAGACTCATTCAGACCAGCAGGCGTGGGAAATCCCACCATGACATCCTTAAGGGCTTCAGAAAGACCATTTCTGAAAATTGCCGCCAGGGCACAGTCATTCCACTGAGTAAGCACAGACCACTTTCTAAACTTCTGACAGTACACCTCCGCTTCATCCTGACCCTGACACAAAGCCAGCAAGATTTTCTCTGCCTGATCCACTGAATTTGGTTCATCATAAAGCAATCCAAGCGCCAGAAAAAAACGCATCAACATCACGCAATGCAGGATCTCCTGGCGCAAGGGAAAATGCCCAGTCTTGAGGGTCACTACGCAACAAAGAAATAATGATTTTTACTTGTTGGACGGGGTCACCAGAGGAGCGGGGTTTCAAAGCTAGAAACAGTTTACAATTATTTTTGAAATTCAAGAACTTAGATCTATCCCCAGAAAATAAATCAGGAATAGGAATTCTAGGCTCTAACATCGGATTCTGAACCACAAAATCTTGAATGTTTTGTACTCTTGCAGTGAGATGATCCACACAAGAGGACAGACCTTGAATGTCCATATCTACACCTGTGTCCTGAACCACCCAAAGGTCTAGGGGAAAAGAAAGACAAAACACAGTGCAAAGAAAAAAAATGGTCTCAGAACTTCTCTTATCCCTCTATTGAGATGCATTAATACTTTGGGCCAGCTGTACTGTTATGACCTGGTGGTTAAGAGCACCCGGCACGACCTGATAGTTAAACTGACACAAGACAAGCTCTGGGATGTGGGAGCTCTGCTGGCCGCAACCCCTAATCCTATCACACACACTAGAAATAGCCGTGGAGCGTTCCTGACTCTCCCTAGACGCCTCTTCATAGCCTAAGAGTTAGCTAGCCCTAGAGATAGAAAATAAAGCCTACCTTGCCTCGGAGAAATTCCTCAAAGGTAAAGGAAGCCCCCCACATATATTGACTGTGAGTTAAGATGAAGTCACAAACATAGAAATGAAACAGATTTCAGCAAAGGGAGGCCAGACTTACTAAACAGACAGAGGATAGGAAAGGTATCTTTGCGGTCAGCGCAAAAAACTACAAAAGACCACGCAGAGTGTGCAAAAACACCTCCGCACCGACTAACGGTGCGGAGATGCCACTCTGCATCCCAGAGCTTCCAGCTAGCAAGACAAAATCATGATAACCAGCTGGACAAGGAAACAATGAACAAATAATAACTATCAGGAACTTAGCTTCTGCTGGAGAAGACAGGTCACCAGAAAGATCCAAGAGCGAACTGAACCAATGCAGGAACATTGACAGCTGGCATGGAGTAACGATCTGAGTGGAGTTAAATAGAGCAGCCAACCACAGGATAAACCACGTCACCTGTGTAAGGAACCTCAGAAGCAGCAGCTCCACTCACAGCCACCAGAGGGAGTCCATAGACAGAACTCGCCGAAGTACCATTCACGACCACAGGAGGGAGCTCGACAACAGAATTCACAGCAACCGCCCATGTGACCGCTCATGCGACCAATCACAAGCCGCGACGTCATCGAAGGCCCTTCAGGTGCTCATTCTTAGGAAGGAAGGCTGCCGGTGAGAACCAGGGCGCGTCCGAGGGTGAGTATATGAATATTTTTTTTTTATTCTTTATTTTACACTTAAATATGAATTCCGATACCGATTCCCGATATCTTAAACATATCGGAACTCGGTATCGGAATTCCGATTCCAGATCAGAAGATCGCCGACCTCATGGCCGACCCCACACAGGGGTCGGGTCGGGTTTCATGAAACCCGACTTTGTCAAAAGTCGGCAACTTCTGAATCTGGCCGACCCGTTTCGCTCAACCCTAGAGGTGACTTTCTTTAACACTTAAAAAGGATTTGAAACTTTATCCAATAATATGTATCGCAATGTGTAAAGTATGCCAAATTTGTGAAGATTTATGTGTACTGGATAAGTCATGTAATGTATGTACACAGTGACTCCACCAGCAGAATAGTGAGTGCACCTCTGGGTATAATGCAAGATGTAACTCAGGATCAGTACAGGATCAGTAATGCAATGTATGTGCACAGTGACTGCACCAGCAGAATAGTGAGTGCAGCTCTGGAGTATAATACAGGATGTAACTCAGGTTCAGTAATGTAATGTATGTACACAGTGACTTCACCAGTAAAATAGTGAGTGCGGCTCTGGAGTATAATACAGGATGTAACTCAGGATCAGTACAGGATTAGATGTATGCACACAGTGATTGCACCAGCAGAATAGTGAGTGCAGCTCTGGAGTATAATACAGGGAGTAACTCAGGATCAGTAATGTAATGTATGTTCACATTGACTGCACCAGCAGAATAGTGAGTGCAGCTCTGGAGTATAATACAGGATGTAACTCATGATCAGTACTGGATCAGTAATGTAATGTATTGCCTTATTAATACTTATTTTTAGTAATAATAATAAAAAACAGAAACATTATTTCTTGCACTTTTACTATATTTGCTCCTTTTTATTTTCTTTGTCCTTATATTGAGTATTTTCTTTTGAAAAGTGCAAAAATCTCACTGTATAGTTGTCTCCTCGTAAGCTGTTGAAATGAAGACGGAAACAGCTGCAAGAGGGACATAACTTCATTCCACATTACTCTCATTACAGGAAAGATGAACCATATAGAAACTCAATTAACGAGTAGATGAAAAAGAAAATTAGAGAATCTGGGTCAGTGTTGAGTAAATGACAATTGGGACTGCAAGTGATGAGTCTTGTCTGTCACCGAGGAAATCATTCCACACATGACATGGGGAGCGCATCTGCTGAACCAATCACTGTACGATCCTCCGTCCGCTCCGCTGTCACTGCGATCTGACAATCCGCCAACGCGCATTAGCAGAGCTCCTGGCTGCAAAATTTTTTAACTCCTTCAGATGGATTTACATCGTGGGACGTTACAGATCTTCGGAAGGTATGTATATTGTTGGTTTATTATTTTTACTTTGTTACAAAGCGAGGGTCTTCAGAAGGATTGAGCGTAGAATAAATTATTACAACAACCTTTGTTTTTATTTCATTAAAATAATTTTTATTAATGTGTGTGTGTTTTTTTTAACCCTTTACTAGTATTGGATTAATAATGGATAGGTGTCATAATTGACGCCTCTCCATTATTAATTTGGCTTAATGTCACCTTACAATAGCAAGGTGGCATTAACCCTTCATTACCCCATATCCCACCGCTACACGGGAGTGGGAAGAGAGCGGCCAAGTGCCAGAATAGGCGCATCTTCCAGATGTGCCTTTTCTGGGGTGGCTGGGGGCAGATGTTTTTAGCCAGGGGGGGGCCAATAACCATGGACCCTCTCCAGGCTATTAATATCTGCCCTCAGTCACTGGCTTTACCACTCTGGCGGAGAAAATTGCGTGGGAGCCCACGCCAATTTTTTCCGCCATTTAACCCTTTAATTTAATAGCTAGAACAGCCAAATTTTGCATAGACACACTACTGACATTAGTAGTGTGGAATATGCAAAAAAAATGGTGATATGAGATGGTTTACTGTATGTAAACCAGGTCTCATATCATGTCGGGTTTAGGAAGGAGAAATGAAAAGCCGGCAATTGAATTACTCGTTGCTTGGGTGAGTATTTGTTAGTGTTCGGAGATTTAGTTTTCATTGCGCAGCTGAATGATTTACAGCTATTAGCCAGGCTGAGTACATGTGGGGGTTGCCTGGTTGCTAGGTAATCCCCACATGTAATCAAGCTGGCTAATAGCTGTAAATCATGCTGCTGAGGCGATGAAAACTTAATCTCCGAGCAGTCATAAATGCTCGGAGATCACCCGAGCGTGCTCGGGAAAACCCGAGCAAAAAGTACACTCGCTCATCGCTAGTTATAATGCATAAATGTATCATAACAGTATAGAGTTCTGTAAGCTACAAAATACATTTCCAAATATGGGGGATTTTCTATTGTAAGAGTAGTGAAGTTGTGGACTATCTCCAAAGAAATTTTTGGGAGCTTTTATACAATTTTAGGCAGATTCGACAGTTTGAGAAGGGTTTTCCACTGTAAGAGCAGCAACATTGTGATATGTTGTGACCAAATAAATTACTTTCTGACAGCACACCTACATGACATGACTTGAGATAAAATCCACAGTTTAAATGTTGTTTTCTACTGTAAAAGCAATTAAACTTTGGATTTATATCAAAAGAATTTCCTTTTTTTGTGCAGTATCTAGAAGTCTAGAGGTAAATTCCAAGCTGTAGAGAGGGTGAAGAGCGGTGAAGCTTTGGAGTATTCTAAACAAAGAAGTTTTGCTACTGCGTTTGAGATAAACAGCTAATGTATGAGAAGGGCTTTCTACAGTAAGAGCAGTGAAGCTGTAGGATATTTCAACAAATACATTTGTCTTTCTGTGGGAGTTCTTATGTGACTGTAGCTGAAATCCCCAGCTATGAGAAGGATTCTCTCCTGTAAGAGCTGTGAAGGTGTGATATATCCTATCAAATGGATTTTCTTTTTGAGAGAGTGCCTTCTTGTCCAGCTATAAAGAGATTCACTCTTGTAAGAGCAGCTAAGCGCTGGAATATTTCTATTAAACATATTGAATTTTTGGTGTTTTGGGGGGAAAATTTCTATATGCCCAGTGGTAAATTCCCCAGATATGAAGGGGGTTCTCTACTGTAAAGGCAATAATTTGTTGAACATTCTACAAAATAAATTCTGATTTTTGGGCAATGGGGTTGAAAGGAGATACAATTCCCAGGTATGAGAAGGACTTTCTATCTAAGGAATTTATGTTATGACTGATCTAATCTATGTCTGGCGATAAATTCCTCAGATATGTGGAGGGTTTCCTACTGAAAGAGCCCTGAAATTGTAGAATATTCTACCAAATGAATTTACTTTTCTGGAGCAGGTTTATCTGACAGAATAAAAAATCCTCAGTTATGATGAGAGTTATCTATTGTAAAAGAAACAAACCTGTGAAATAGTCTACAGAAGAATTGACTTTTAGGAAACTTTCTACTGTACTTGGCCCCAAATCACCAGTTATAGAAAGGGCTCTCGACTGTTAGAGAAGTAAATCTGTGGAATATTATATGTGGTAATTTACTTTTGGGAGAACCTACAGTGCTAGACCTAAAATAACCTTTTGTTAGAAAAGCTCTCTATTGGAAAAGCAGTGAAGCTGTGGAATATTTTTACATAGTAACTTACTTTTGTGGGTACCTATAGTACTAGACCCCAAATTCCCTTTTATTGGAAGAGCTCTTTATTGTAAAAACAGTAACGATGTGGCATATTCTACATACAGTACATACTTGTGGAAGTAACTACTCTAGTGGACCCATAATCCCCTGTTATAGGAAGAGCTCTCTACAGTAGGAGCGGTAAAGGTGTGGAATATTCTATGTAGTCATTTACTTTTGGGGGTACCTATAGTACTAGACCCAACATCCCCTTTTATTGGAAGAACTCTCTATTGTAAGAGCAGTACAGCTGTAGAATATTCTACTAAAGGAATTTCCTAGTTATGTGCAGAGTTTTCTACTGTAAGAGCTGGGAAGCCAGGGAAAAGTAATATTTTTGAGGGTGGTAAAAAGGCCAAATCCAAAAATATAAATTTGGGGATCATTAGCACAGCATTTTTTTTTTCTATTGATTCACATTGAACTTTAAATCACTGTGCGGATCTGCAGCGTGTCTGCGCGTAAAAATCCGCTGCGGATCCGCACAAAATCCGCATCGTGTGCACACAGCCTTATACTGCAGCTCTGCTTGTTTGGATTGACCACTGCACTTAACCACAAGCTCAGTATATATAACACTGATTGTCACCGTCTGCACATAAACTAAGAGGATGAGGTCCAATACATCATCATTTGCTGGAAATTACCAACATTTCTGAAAAAAAATCATACAAAAATTGAACATAGGATGTCTTGATGCAGCGCAGATTAATGGGAGAATTTACAGAAATGATTGTGTGATGGGGACCTGCAGGATGTGTGCTCTCCCCGCGACCTTCAGTGACCTTGTGCAGTCATCCATAGGAGAAGAACAGGTAAAGTACAAAATAATGAACAGACTCTGCTAATGTGGTTCCTAAATGTACTGACGCTGATTACACAGGACCTGGGAGCTAATCTTTTTCATACTGATAAGTAACAGTTAATGGAGGAAATCCAGCTCCTCAAGGTGCCCTCTGGATGCTTCTTCCCTTATTCTGCCATATGATTTCCTCGCACTCCTCTCCGCGCTTTATATAATTATATCCCATACACTGCGCACACAAAGCTTACACATACACTTCTTATGACTGATTCTGCTTTAATCCTGCCAGATAATTTCTCCTCTGTTTTATGGAAAATGTTATTCATACTGTGTCTGCAACACATAAAAAGGAAGAGAGAACAACAAAAGAGAACAAAAAAGTCATAGAGGCGTTCAAAGTCAAAAATACTGCAGAACGCATTACACGAGAACACAGAGATGATGGATCTATCTTTCTAGACTATCAATTTCCCTGACGGTTTATCTATATATCTATCTGAAAAACATATATACCTACCATAATACTGCCCCTATATGCAAAAATATAAAAATTTCAATACTACCCCCTATGTGCAAGCATACAACTGCTATATTACTGCTCCTATGTACAATAATATAACTACTATAATACTGACACTATGTACAAGAATATAACTACTATAATACTGCTCCTATGTACAAGAATATAACTAATATAATACTGCCACTATGTACAAGAATATAACTACTATAATACTGCACTATGTACAAGAATATAACTACTATAATACTGCTCCTATGTACAAGAATACAACAACTATAATACTGCTCCTACGTACAAGAATATAACTACTGTAACACTGCTCATATGCACAAGAATATAACTACTATAATACTTGTCCTATGTACAATAATATAACTACTATACTACTGCTCCTATGTACAAGAATATAACTACTATAATACTGCTCCTATGTACAAGAATACAACAACTATAATACTGCTCCTATGTACAAGAATATAACTACTATAACACTGCTCCTATGCACAAGAATATAACTACTATAATACTTGTCCTATGTACAATAATATAACTACTACTGCTCCTATGTACAAGAATATAACTACTATAATACTGCCCCTATGTACAAGAATATAACTGCTATAATGCTGCAACCTATGTACAAGAATATCACTACTATAATACTGCTCATATGTACAAGAATATAACTGCTATAATACTGCTCCTATGTACAAGAATACAACAACTATAATACTGCTCCTATGTACAAGAATATAACTACTATAACACTGCTACTATGTATAAGAATATAACTACTATAATACTGCCACTACGTACAAGAATATAACTGCTATAATACTGCTCCTATGTACAAGAATATAACTACTATAATACTGTCCCTATGTACAAGAATATAACTGCTATAATTCTGCCCCCTATGTACAAGAATATCACTGCTATAATACTGCTCCTATGTACAAGAATATAACAACTATAATACTGCCCTTATGTACAAGAATATAACTACTATAATACTGCCACTATGTATAAGAATATAACTACTATAATACTGCTCCTATGTACAAGAATATAATTACTACAATACTGCCCCTATGTACCAGAATATAACTACTATAATACGGTCTCTATGTACAAGACTATAACTGCTATAATACTGCTCCTATTTGTAAAAGAACATAACTACTATAATACTGCCCCTATATACAAGAACATCACTACTATAATTCTGCCACTATGTGCAAGAATATAACTGCTATATTACTGCCTCTATGTACAAGAATATCACTACTATAATACTGCTACTATGTACAAGAATATAACTACTATAATACTGCTACTATGTACAAAAATATAACTAGTAAAATACTGCTCCTATGTACAAGATTGTAACTACTATAAGGCTATGTGCACACGTTGCGCATTAGGCTTAGGAATTTCTGGTGCGGATTCTGCTTCTCCTGGCAGAAAACGCACCTGCGGATTTGTCGCGTTTTTTGTGCGGTTCCGCAGTGTTTTTTGTGCGTTTTTGCGGCGGTTTTCTTGCGGATTTGCAGCGTTTTTTACCCCTGGGGTTTTATATAATGGAATGGGTACAAAAACGCTGCAGATTCTCAAAAAAGAAGTGACATGCTACTTCTTTTAAACTGCAGCATTTCCGCAGCGGATTTTCCGCAAAGTGTGCACAGCATTTTTTTTTCTCATTGATTTACATTGTACTGTAAATCAATTGCGGATCTGCATGTTTCTGCACCTCAAAAAATGCTGCGGATCCGCAGAGAATCCGCAACGTGTGCACATGCCCTATTACTGTTCCTATGTACAAGAATATAAGTACTATAATACTGCCTCTATGTACAAGAATATAACTACTATAATACTGCCACTATGTATAAGAATATAACTAGTATAATACTGCTCCTATGTACAAGAATGTAACTACTATAATACTACCCCTATGTACAAGAATATAGCTACTATAATACTGCCATTATGTACAAGAATATAACTGCTATAATATTGCCCCTATGTACAAGAATATAACTACTATAATACTGCTCCTATATACAAGAATATAACTACTATAATACTGCCCCCTATGTACAAGAATATAACTACTATAATACTGCCCCCTATGTACAAGAATATAACTACTATAATACTGCCACTATGTACAAGAATATAACTACTATAATACTGCCCCTATATACAAGAATATAACTACTATAATACTACCCCTATGTACAAGAATATAACTACTATAATACTGTTCCTATGTACAAGAATATAACTACTATAATACTGCTCCTATGTACAAGAATATAACTACTATAATATTGCCCCTATGTACAATAATATAACTCATATAACACTGCCCCTATTTAGAAGAATATAACTACAATAATACTGCCCCTATATACAAGAATATAACTACTATAATACTGTCCCCTATGTACAAGAATATAGCTTCTATAATACTGCCCCTATATACAAGAATATAACTACTATAATACTGTCCCCTATGTACAAGAATATAGCTTCTATAATACTGCTCCTATGTAAAAGAATATAACTACTATAATACTGCCCCCTATGTACAAGAATATAACTGCTATAATACTGCTCCTATGTACAAGAATATAGCTACTATAATACTGGCTCCTATGTACAAGAATATAGCTACTATAATACTGCTCCTATGTACAAGAATATAGCTACTATAATACTGGCTCCTATGTACAAGAATATAGCTACTATAATACTGGCTCCTATGTACAAGAATATAGCTACTATAATACTGGCTCCTATGTACAAGAATATAGCTACTATAATACTGCTCCTATGTAAAAAAATATAACTACTATAATACTGCCCCCTATGTACAAGAATATAACTGCTATAATACTGCTCCTATGTACAAGAATATAACTGCTATAATATTGCCCCTATGTACAATAATATAACTCATATAACACTGCCCCTATTTAGAAGAATATAACTACAATAATACTGCCCCTATATACAAGAATATAACTACTATAATACTGTCCCCTATGTACAAGAATATAGCTTCTATAATACTGCCCCTATATACAAGAATATAACTACTATAATACTGTCCCCTATGTACAAGAATATAGCTTCTATAATACTGCTCCTATGTAAAAGAATATAACTACTATAATACTGCCCCCTATGTACAAGAATATAACTGCTATAATACTGCTCCTATGTACAAGAATATAGCTACTATAATACTGGCTCCTATGTACAAGAATATAGCTACTATAATACTGCTCCTATGTACAAGAATATAGCTACTATAATACTGGCTCCTATGTACAAGAATATAGCTACTATAATACTGGCTCCTATGTACAAGAATATAGCTACTATAATACTGGCTCCTATGTACAAGAATATAGCTACTATAATACTGCTCCTATGTAAAAAAATATAACTACTATAATACTGCCCCCTATGTACAAGAATATAACTGCTATAATACTGCTCCTATGTACAAGAATATAACTGCTATAATACTGCTCCTATGTACAAGAATATAACTACTATAATACTGGCTCCTATGTACAAGAATATAGCTACTATAATACTGCTCCTATGTACAGGAATATAACTTTTGTTTGTATAGTTTCCATTCTATTCTTATATTAAGACATTATTTTTATACCGTTTGACTTGGGTTTTCTTGTTACTTTCACCTTTTCTGTCATGTGATTCTCTTTCATTTATTAGTAAACACCTCCCTTGAGTGTATGGGAAAAAATGTCCTTTATTCCTGCTCCTTCATCAGACCTCACACTGAGTTCATCAGAGCGCCCCAGGAATCTGTGATTGCAATCTTCACACAGGCCAGGGCCACAGATCCATGGAGCTATGTGGTGGTAGAATTGCAGTAGGTGTCCTCCTTTTTAATTACCTTTCTTCCTTTGTATTTTCTACAAATTATGTCACTTTCAATTATCACCTTTATTTCAGTAGACAATATACAATATAATTATTTGGAATCAGCTGTCTCTACCATACATTGTATTGCTCCATTATAATTCTATGCAACTGAATCTGAATTTCAGGTATTTGTGTCTTTGTCTTAAAATGCTTTCTTTCTTTTTATTTCTTTTCTTCCTTCCTAAATTCCTTCCTCTCTTTTTCTTTTTTTCCCTCTATCTCAGATTCATTCTTTCATTGTCTTCATTCTTTCTTTCTGTCATAGTCTTTCATGTATTTTTCTTTCTCTAAATTCTTTTTTTTTTTAGTTTTTGCTTTTTTTCTCTTTCTTCTCTCTCTTTCACTCTTACAACCTCTTTTTTCACATTCTTTCTTAGTTTCTCTATTTCTCTTTCTCCTCTCTCCTTTCTATTTATCACTTTTCTCTCTTTCACTCTTTTTGTGCCTCATTCTCTTTTTTTGTCTCTGTCCTTTTCTCTCTTTCACTGTCTTTCTTTTTTCTTGATTTCTCAGTTTTCACCGTTCTATCTCCTTTGTCTTTTTATTTCTATTTCTTTACCCTCTTTCTCTCTCTCTTTCACTTTTTTCTGCTTCTCTTTTTCTATTTCTTTCTCTATATTTTTCTTTCTCTTTCTTGTTCTTTCTCTCTTTCTATCCCTTTATCTTTCTTTTTTTTCTCCACATTTTTTCTCTCTCTCTATTTTCCTCTATATTTCTTTCTATTTTTCCTTATCTGTCGCTGTTTTTCTCTTTTTTTTTCTTACTTTCTCTCTTTCTCTCTTTTTGTCTCATTTTCTCTATTTCTTTCCTCCTCTCGCTCTTCTTTCTTTCTCTCCTTATTATCAAATCTTTACTTGTTCTGTACAAGATCTTGCCGACGTTCTCTTTCCAGGCAGCAGAATAGCTTGGAGAATCTGCCTAGTAACAAGCCTTCTTCACAGGAGACTGCACTGAAATTTAAGGCTCTATTGGAACATCACTTGTGCCCCCAGCAATTTGCATCGAGTGGGAGGATGGGGCATTATAACATGGAGGAAACAATGTTTCCCTGTGGAAGTTCTGTTTACCTCTGTTACTACATAACAACCACTGATGCTATGGAGAATCACTCATAGAGCAGACGACACCTTATCTCCAGACCCGACATAATACCATGTATTTCTCTAGTACTTCCTCTGCAGGGAGGACTCCGGCGCTGCCCCAGTTGTGTCCAAATGCTTTACACCTGCATGATAAATTCCCAGCTCTGTAACTGAGAGTCTGCGAGTCTGCACAGGACCTTAGAACAATCCCATTATTGTACTGTGCAGCTGGATGCTGGCAGCATGAGCCGTCAGGTGTTGGATGCCAAGAACGGGCACAACCAACACCACCGCCATGGCACATTATGCAGACGAGGGCCATGGCGGCCCTCCCTAGAGTAGCCACAGCTCATCTCACGCTGCAGGGAAGTCAATGGTGATGCAGCCGAGAGATGAGTGGCGCCAGACACTCATCACTCGGCTGCTCGCATCGGAACTATGCCGACCGCCGTATTGGAACACCCAAGTTATGGGTATATTGCAGTCGGGATTCATATCCCCCACCAAGCCGCGTGGCACCGCTCATTGGCTGAGCGGTGCAGGATTCAAATCCCTTGCCCTGCCGCCTGAGCCAATGAGTGGTGCCGCGCAGGATTTGAATCCCTCGCCAAAGCCGCGTGGCCAGGGGCGGCTCAGCCAATGAACGGCGCGGGATTCAAATCCCCCGCACTGCCAGCTGAGCCAATGAGTGGTGCCGCGTGGGATTCATATCCCCCACAAGACACGCGGCACCGCTCATTGGCTGAGCGGTGTCGCGCGGCTTTGGCAGGGGATTTGAATCCTGCGCCACTCATTGGCTCAGCCGGTAGCAGCTCAGCCATTGAGCGGTGCCGCGTGGGATTTGAATCCCCCACCAAAGCCATGCGGTGATGTGCTGCTGAGAACAATGAATAAACATAAATAAGCTACTCACTTGAGTAGGCAGCATTTTGCTTGTTTAGTACAATGCACCCCATAGTCCTCCATATACTGCCATGTGCACCATAGTCCTACACCTAAAACACCAATAAAAAACGGAGTGCTACGCAATATGTAGAGTGTATAAAAAACATTATTACTTGCAATATATATTGATAAAATCACCGTAAAAACAGTGTGGACAATAATCATAATAAGGACAATAAAAATTAGTCCTACACATAGTAAAATGCATTACATAGTTGTCCACAGTGAATAATGCACCCTATAGTCCTCAATATAGTATAAAGCACACCTCATAGTCCTCCATATAGTATAATGCACACCCCATAGTCCTCCATGTAGTATAAGGCACCCGATAGTCCTCCATATAGTATAATACACTCACCATATTCCTCCATATAGTATAAAGCACACCCCATAGTCCTCCATATAGTATGATGCACACCCCATAGACCTCCATGTAGCATAATACACCCCATAGTCCTCAATATAGTATAATACACTTACCATATTCCTCTATATAGTATAATGCACTCCCCAAAGTCCTTCTTATAGTATTATACACACATCATAGTCCTCCATATAGTATAATGCATACCCCATAGTCCTTCATATAGTATAATGCACACCCCATAGTCCTCCATATAGTATAATGCACACTCCATAGTCCTCCATTTAGTATAATACACCCCATAGTCCTCCATATAGTATGATACACTCGCCATAGTCCTCCATGGAGGAAAACATTCCCTACAGTCCTCCATTCAGTATAATGCAGCCCCCATATGGTATACTGCAGCCCCCATAGTACTTCAGTATCGTGGTCACCACGTACTCACTGATTTACTCCACTGTGCTGCACAGCGTGGCATGTTAAAGTGATGTATTTCTGCCTGCTGGCAGAGACGTCAACTGTATCTGCATCTAGAATGCTGATACAGTTGAATATTTGATGCCAGCCGCGGGGGGTGGGGCCCGGTTTTGGCCCCAGTGACTCACGGCCGCAAGGTCTGTCGCTGTTAGTTTTATGCCACTAGCTGGGGCCCCTGGGGAAGTGAAGGCCCTAGGCAAATGCCTAGTTTGCCCCTCCCTAATGCCAGCCCTGAGTGTAGTCTGCATCTACAGTCACATTGACCTTTGTCTGTCTTATACGTCTTGCTTATCAGCAGAATGTACACTATGGCCATGATTCTTCAAGTCTGTTGTTTTTTAAGTCAGTCTTAATAAGGAGAGTACTGGAGTAAGATGCTTCAGTCTCATTAGGTGGTGTACACCCCTAAATGAATTTGGCACCTCTTTCGATTATGTTTTCACCACCGACAGAAATGTTACTCCAGTCAGGACTAGCGTATTCAATTTACATCTTTCTAACTCTACATACCTTTTTTGGCATATGTTATGATAAATTTGATGGAGTGTGCTTGGTAAAGCCCCATTTCACTCAAGCGTCATCCACGTTAAAAAAAAATAATGGTAGAGCTGGATGGAAGTTGTATAAAACTGGCAAAAGTTGCGCTAAAATTTTTGCAACAGGTCAAGCTGTATTATGACCGAAAATCAGGCCTATGTCCGTAGGAAATATAGAGTGGATGGAAGGGGATAGGGTTGGGCCGATGTCTGGAAATATTTAGGATTACTTAGGAGCTGGATGCACACAATGAAGAAGATTTTTAACTAGACATTTATTTGCAAAATGGTGTCAGTTTTCCATTTTAGAAGCACTGGAACAATGAACGTGAGAAGAAAAACATAAAGCGCATAGTAAACTTTTTTTTTTTTACGGTGGCATATGGCAACGTATTTAGCCACTATAAATACATTCACTGTACGTTGTATCCTTAGGTGGAGCAGTATCCTGACACGATCGTACAATACCGGCATTGTAGCGTTCATCATTGCTGTTCTCTGTATTTTATTTACTACTCTAATTGTCACTGATTATAGGGGTTAAATACAATGTAGCAAATCCAAGCTGAAAGAAGAACACGACTTTCAAAATAACTGAAAATAAGCAAGAACATTGGGTCTCAGGTCAGGAAACTGCAAAGAAATTTAATGAATAGTCAAATTCTTCAGGTTTTTTTTTAAAGCAATATTCAGGTATAATGGAGCAATGAAAACACATCAACATCACTAAGCAACGAGAACACAGAAAATACATTTTTTCCCATATAAATAAAATATTTAGATATTGGATCTTTGCGAATTTACAGTCCCATTTATTAAATTAAAGGGAAGCTTTATCTTTGTAATTATCATTACTTTTTGTTTCACTGCATCCAAAGTGTCAATAGAAGGAACTTTGGAAATAATCTTCATTACAAAATCTATTATTTTATGCAAACCTACACGTCTCCATGGTAACAGACTACAAACATTCCCTGTGTAGTCTGGTCCTGCAGTATTATTTCTTTGTTATTTTTAGTCACATGCATGTTAAATTTTATTCATCTCTTTTTCTCCATGGAGGGTGCTGCTCTTTTGGCACCAAGTCTTAATGGTTCTATAGGTCCGTTCAGTGATTGCGTTGGCAGTACAGTATTTTCTAGTGTGTGCTCTGTATGTATCTACCAAACAGAGTGTGATCAGAACCTTACATTTTTAATTTCGTCACTTTGATTTGTGTGCATAACTATTCACCCCCATAAAGTCAGTACTTTGCAGAACCTTTTTTTGCAGCTGCAGTCACTTTGGATAAGTCTCTATGAGCTTTCCACATCTTACCACTGAGATTTTTGCCCATTCCTTCAAGGCAAAACTGGTCCAGCTCCTTCAAGTTAGATGATTTCCTCTAGTGAACAACAATCTTCAAGTCTGACCAGAGATTCTCCATTGGATTAAGGTCTGTGCTTTGACTAGGCCACTGCAGAGCCCTTACACTTTCCCCCATTAAACCACGAGTGTTGCTTTAGCAGTATGCTTTGTGTCATTGACTTGTTGGAAGGAGAACATCCGATATAGTCACATATCACTGTCAGACAAGCAGGTTTTGCTCAAGAATATCCCTTGTATTTTGAACCATACATCTTCCCCTCTACTTGGACCATTTCCCCTGTCCCTGCTGAAAAAACAACCCCAGAGCATGATGCTGCCACCGCCATGTTTCTCTGTGGGGATGGTGCTCTTTAGGTGATGAGCTGCGTTGGTTTGGTTCCAGACATAGCGTTTACCTTGGTGGCCAAAAAGTTAAATTTTGGTTTTATCTGACCACAGCACCTTCCTTCTTACATTTGGGGAGTCTCCCATGTGTCTTTTGGCAAGCTTAAAATGAGTCTTGCTGTTTTTGTGTGTAAGTAAAGCCTTTTTTCTCCCCACTCTTCCATAGAGGCCACCTCTATGAATGAAGTGTGCTGCTTATTGTGGTCATATGGACAGATACTCCGGTCTCTGCTTGGAACCTCTGCAGCTCCTCCAGGGTTATCGTTGGTCTCTGTGGTGCCTATTTGATTGATGTTCTCCTTGTCTGGGCTGACAGTTTTGGTGGATGTCCCTCTCTTGGCAGATTTGTTGTTATACCATCTTATTTCCATTTGATGATAATGGATTTGTTGGTGCTCCCGAGGATTGTCAGAGATTGGGATATGTTTTATTACCCAACCCTGACTTGTACTTCTCAACAACTTTGACCCTGACTTGATAGGAGATCTCCTTGGTCTTCATGGTGTTGTTTGGAGATCTCCTTGGTATTCAAGGTGTTGTTTGGAGATCTCCTTGGTCTTCATGGTGTTGTTTTGAGATCTCCTTGGTCTTCAAGGTGTTGTTTGGAGATCTCCTTGGTCTTCAATGTGTTGTTTGGAGATCTCCTTGGTCTTCATGGTTGTGTTTGGAGATATCCTTGCTCTTCATGGTGTTGTTTGGAGATCTCCTTGGTCATCAAGGTGTTGTTTGGAGGTCTCCTTGGTCTTCATGGTGTTGGGTTAGTGATGCCTCTTGTTAATGGTGTTGCAGCCCTTGTGGCCTTTTAGAAAAGGCAGGGTGTATATACTGACTGATATGTGACAGATTGCACACAGGGGGATATCCTGTCACTAAGCATGGTCTTATGAAGGGAATTGCTTGCACCAGAAATGTTTAGGGCTCCATGGCAAAAGGGGTGAATACATATGCACATGACAATGTTTAGTTATTTCATCCTATAAATATAATCTATACCTATATTTTCTCACTTCACTTCACACACTGAGATTATTTAATGCTTATGCATCACACACAAATTGGATGTAATGTAACAGGTTGTAATGTAACAAAATAGGTAAAAAGCCAACGACTTGAATACTTTTGCAAGCTACTGTAGTAATACACCAAGAGATGAGCAGCTTAATCTAAGCACAATATCCCTAAAAACTCAAATTCTGATTTTTTTGCAATTCTATTCTCATTAATGCAGAAAAAAGCAGCTGTCACATTTTTCTTGAATCAAAGTGTCTCAAAAGGGATTAAAAAATAAAATCTATTTATACTCACCTCTCACCACCCCTCACCTTCTCCATGAAGTTCACTGCCCAGTCCTCAAAATTCCAGTCCGGTGTTTGGTCACACCAGGTCTTTAGTCTTCTTCACAAGGTCTTCGGTGCCTCCAGCACTATCTAGGCCTCTCAATATCATGGCGTTATATCAATGGAGGTGCCAAAGATCAGACTGGAACTGTGAGAATCATGCGAGAACCTTGACAGTTGAGATTGAGAATAATTTTTTTTTTATCTATTTTTACTTTTCACCCTAAATTTATTATGCTCCAAAGTCTGACCAGACCCCAGAGAGTGACAAGGCACACTGGATGATGGTCAATGTGAATCGAATTTCCTGCAAACCCGAATATGTTCAGATTCGAACAACTTTAATTAAAGGCGTATTCTCAAGTTTGGAAGTTTTCTCCTATCCGTTGCAGAATCATTTCCAATTGCAGACTCCCATCCCATGCTCCCATCGATGCGCCCATGGCATCACTGTATATATAGCAAAAGAGGTCAGATGATCGCAGCTTCAAATCCCCTATGAGGGCAAACGATAACAGTAAAAAAAATGGTTTAAATTACATGAAAAAAAATCTTTGTTCAAATTGCACCCTTTTCCCCCATTAAAAAAAAGGAGTTAACAAGATACACACGGTATTGTCACCTTCATAAAAGTTTGATTTATCAAAATGTAACAATAATTAACCTAATCAGTAAACACCGAAAACGGTGCCCCTATGGGAGGTGGAGCCGCATATTTATGACTGTAATCGGCGGCACCACGTGACTGCTCATACAGGAGAAGCTGGCGCTGAGAGGACGCTGCGAGGGAGCCGGGTGAGTATTTTATTAACAGCGGGCGGGCGCACAGGGGGTGGGAGGGGGGACGGGACAGGGATCTTTATTTTAAACACGAAAAAAAAAAAAAGGATTTTTCATATCTTCTCTCCAGCGAACGCTGCTGGAAAGAAGATATGAATGGCGGCTTCAGCACCACGCTGGGGGGACAGCGTTTACTGTAGCGCTGTCTCCTGCACGGCACACGGACTGCACACGGACAGCATCCGTGTGCGGTACGTGTTTTACACGGACCCATTGACTTTAATGGGTCCGTGTAATCCGTGCGCTCCAATGAACACTGACATGTCTCCGTGTTTTTCACACGGACACACGGTCCGTGAAAACACGCTGACATGTGCAGAGACACATTGGTTTCAATGTGTCTACGTGAGTCAGTGTCTCCGGTACGTGAGGAAACTGTCACCTCACGTACCGGAGCCACTGACGTGTGAAACCAGCCTTAAGGGCATAAAAAAAGTTTGAAAATTGCAAAATATTACAAATTTTCACATTTCCATTATTTCATAAATACACGCAAGTAATATTGAATAATTTTGCCACTATCATGAACTACAATTTGTCACGAAAAAACAATGTCAGAATTAGTGGGATCCATTAAAGTGTTCCAGAGCTCATAAAGTGACAGTGGTCAGAACTGTAAAAATTGGCCCGGTCATTAAGCTGCAAATTAATTAATTAAGGTTAATGTACTGCAGCTCCAACATTTAGTAAACTTGCAAGTGCAACTCCCCCAAATGGGTTCTAAGGGGACTCCACACTGCAGCCTCTTTTTGCGCACAGTTATAAATAGTACATATCTTGTGATAAAAAAAAAAAAATAACTTTTTTCTAAAAGTGAAATGCAATGCATTAAATCCAAACAGAAAGTAAAAAAAGCCCCACAACTTACATGTACTTTTTGCCATTATTTTTTAAAAATGATGTATATAAAATAATAAAAAAAATAAGCAATCCTGCCTTCATTGTAAAATGCACCGCTTGTGTGCGCAGACCAGTGTTGCTGCATATGGCAATAAATAATCTCTGCGTCTCATCAGATCTAGAAGTTAGGCGTTGAGTATAGATGAACGAATTGATTTGATAAGAATCAAAGTTCATGTCAAATTTTAGGAAATTTGCAGAGCAAAAAAAATGACCATCCCACCATTTTGCTCATTGCAGAAGATTGTATCAGCCAGAAAAAGCTCAGATGACCTGAGGTGTGGCAAGGATAGCTTTCCCATAATGATTTGCAATTATTACATGTCATGACTAGTGTTGAGTAGGGTTGAGCGACCTTCACTTTTATAGGATCGGGTCGGGTTTCACGAAACCCGACTTTTGGAAAAGTCGGGTCGAGTGAAATCGGCCGATCCTATAAAAAAGTCGGGGTCGGGGTCGGCCGAAACTCGAAACCCAATGCAGTGCATTGGGTTTCCATGGTTCCCAGGGTCTGAAGGAGCGGAAACTCTCCTTCAGGCCCTGGGATCCATATTTAAGTGTAAAATATAGAATTAAAATAAAAAATATCCTTATACTTACCCTCTGACGCGCCCTGGTACTAACCGGGAACCTTCCTTCCTTAGAATCAGCCTTCCAGGACCTTCGGTGACGTCGCGGGTGACGTCGCGGCTTGTGATTGGCCGCGCGGCCGCCCATGTGACCGCTCGCGCGGCCAATCACAAGCCGCGACGTCACCCGCGACGTCACCGAAGGTCCTGGAAGGGCTGATTCTTAGGAAGGAAGGCTGTCGGAAGGAAGCAGGGCGCTTCCGAGGGTGAGTATATTCCTATTAGGTATATACTCACCCTCGGAAGCGCCCTGCTTCCTTCCGACAGCCTTCCTTCCTAAGAATCAGCCCTTCCAGGACCTTCGGTGACGTCGCGGGTGACGTCGCGGCTTGTGATTGGCCGCGCGAGCGGTCACATGGGCGGCCGCGCGGCCAATCACAAGCCGCGACGTCACCGCGACGTCACGGCAAGGTCCTAGAAGCGCGGATTCGAAGGAGGAAGGCTGCCGGTTAGTACCAGGGCGCGTCAGAGGGTAAGTATTGCAATATTTTTTATTTTAATTCTATATTTTACACTTTAATCTGAATTCCGATACCAATTCCCGATATCTTAAACATATCGGGAATCGGGATCGGAATTCCGATTCCAGATTCAAAAGATCGCCGACTTCATGGCCGACCCCCCACTGGGGTCGGGTCGGGTTTCATGAAACCCGACCTTGCCAAAAGTCAGCGACTTTTGAACAATTTCGACCCGTTTCGCTCAACCCTAGTGTTGAGCATTCCGATACTGCAAATATCGGGTATCGCCGATATTCGCTGTATCGGAATTCTGATACCGAGATCCGATACTTTTGCGATATCGGATACCGGAATCGGAAGTTCCTATAGTGCAATTATGCACTACTAGATTGTGGCCCGATTCTAATGCCTGGCGGCCTCGACCAATCAGAGACGCGGGATTTCCAGGACAGAGAGACAGACAGACAGAAAAACCCTTAGACAATTATATGTATAGACTAGATTGTGGCCCGATTCTAACGTATCGGGTATTCTAGAATATGCCTGTCCCCGTAGTATATGGACAATGATGATTCCAGAATTTGCAGCAGACTGTGCCCGTCGCTGATTGGTCGAGGCAACCTTTATGACATCATTGTCGCCATGGCAACCATTATGACATCTACGTCGATACTGTGCCCGTCGCTGATTGGTTGAGGCAACCTTTATGACATCATCATCGCCATGCTGTGCCCGTCGCTGATTGGACGAGGCCTGGTGGCCTCAACCAATCAGAGACGCGGGATTTCCAGGACAGACAGACAGACAGACAGAAAAACCCTTACAGATAATGAAGTGTGGGCGGTGCATGGGCAGTGCGTGGACGGAGACTGCGTGTGTGTGTGCGGGTGGTGTCTGTGCGTGGGGCTCTGTGCGTGTGTGCCGGGGCTCTGTGCTTATGTGCCGGGGCTCTGTGCGTGTGTGCCGGGGCTCTGTGCGTGTGTGCCGGGGCTCTGTGCGGGCTGCGGGGCTCTGTGTGGGCTGCAGGGCTCTGTGCTGGCTGCCGTGGCTCTGTGCAGGTTGCCGTGGCACTGTGCGGGCTGCCGTAGCTCTGTGGGTCTGTGCCGGTGCTCTCTGCGTGTGTGCAGGCATCGTCCGATGGGACTAAAAGTCCCATTGGATGATGCCTGCTACACTGACAGTGATTGACACATTAGCCAATGATGGGACACCATTCTGCCGCCTCGCTATCACCAGAGCCGCCGCCTCGCCATCGCCAGAGCCGCCGCCTCGTCCCTACCTTCTGTCTCTTCCCCACTATCCCATAGAATGTAAGTCCGCAAGGACAGGGTCCTCTCCCCTCTGTACCAGTCTGTCACTGTAAATTTGTTTACTGTAAACGATATCTATAACTCTATATGTAACCCCTTTGTCATGTACAGCACCATGGAATTAATGGTGCTATATAAATAAATAATAATAATATTAATAATAGTCCCATCATCCTGCTAATGTGTTGAATAAAAAAAAAATACTCCATACATACTCCACACTACATACATACTACATATATACATACTCCATACATGCATACTACATAATACATACTACATACATACTACATACATACTCCATACATACATACTACATACTACATATATACATACAACATACTACATACATACTACATACATACTACATACAACATACTACATACATACATACATAATACATACTATGTACATACATACTACATACATACTACATACAACATACATACTACATACATACTATATACATACATACTACATACATACATACTACATACATACATACTACGTACATGCTACATACATACAACATACATACTACATACATACTATATACATACTACATACATACATACTGCATACATACATACATACATACTACATACATACTACATACAGTACATTCATACATTACATACATGACATACATATAGACATACAGTACATTAAACATAGATTACATACTCACCATTACTTTTCATTTTGATCCCCGAAGCCAGTGTCAACCTGTAAAAAATGTGATAAAAACAAACCACGAGTGTCCCACGACGATCTCCCGTGGAGAGCAGCAGCATCAGATGATGCGACTGCTCTCCAGGGGCTCCAGAAACACAATGAAGGGAGGAAGGTATTCCTCCGCCGCTGTAAAAAAAATAGTCCCTAGTCTGACTTATGGCATTGCTGGGTGAGTTATTTTCCCACGCTGCAATGGCCATAAAGTAAGACTTTGAACTTTAGTAACCTCAGTGATGCACTGCAGGAGCCATTGACTCCTGTCAGTGTGTCACTGAGGGTCCTATAGAGCAGTGACATCACCCAATGTCACTGTTCTATAGGGGAGATCGTCATGGGACACTCGTTATTAATTGGACTACGGCGGACAGGTAGTATATGGTTTATTATTTTACGTTTTTTGCAGGTGCTGAAGTAGCAGGTGCTGGTTATCCAAAATAGAGGGGTCCCCACCCAGTTTTTCTAAATTATTTAAATAATTAAAAAAAAATGGTGTTGGGTCCCCCCAATCTTTGATAACCAGAAAAAGTTAAAGCTGACAGCTGGGGCTGGTATTCTCAGGCTGGTTAGGGGCCATGGATATTGCCCCTCAGCTTAAAATTAGCAGCCCACAGCCTCCTAGAAAAGGCTAATAATCCATTAGATGCGCTATCTTTTGTGCTTTGCCCGGCTCTTCCCTCTTGCCCTGGTTCTGTGGAAACTGGGGTAATATTTTTAAGGTTGATGTACAATTTGTAATGTCAGATGACTTCAAGCCCTATTTTACTCATTTATTAATGTAAAAATCATTTTTTATTTATTACTATAGCGCCATTTATTCCATGGCGCTTTACATGTGAAAAGGAATATACATAACAAAAAACAAGTACAATAATCTTAAACAAAAAAAGTCACAACTGGTACAGGAGGAGAGAGGACCCTGCCCGCGAGGGCTCACAATCTACAAGGGATGGGTGAGAATACAGTAGGCGAGGATAGAGCTGGTCATGCAGCGGTTTGATCGATCGGTGGTTACTGCAGGTTATAGGCTTGGCGGAAGTGGTGGGTCTTCAGGTTCATTTTGAAGGTTTCGATGGTAGGTGAGAGTCTGATATGTTGTGTAGAGAGTTCCAGAGTTGGGGTGATGCGTGAGAGAAATCTTGTATGCGATTGTGGGAAGAGAAGAAAAGAGGGGAGTAGAGAAGGAGATCTTGTGAGGATCGGAGGTTGCGTGTAGGTAAGTACCGGGAGACGAGGTCACAGATGTATGGAGGAGACAGGTTGTGGATGGCTTTGCATTTCATGGTTAGGGTTTTGAACTGGAGTTTCTTGTCTCTCAGTCTTTTGAACTAGGTAATGGGGAGCCAGTGCAGGAAATGACAGGAGAGAGGCCGGGAAATAGCAAGGGGATAAGTAGATTAGTCGGGCAGCAGCATTTAGGATAGATTAGAGGAGTGCAAGAGAGTTAGAAGAGAGGCCACAAAGCAGAAGATTGCAGTAGTCAAGGTGAGAGACGATGAGAACATGGACTAGGGTTTTTGTAGATTTTTATTTGAGGAGTGTACAGATCCTGAAGTCAGCAGGAAGTTGAAAGGGCTTGAATATGGAAGGAGAGATCAGAGTCGACGATTACCCCGAGGCATCAAGCTTTCGGGACTGGGGAGGGTGAGCAGCCATTTACTTTAATGGATAGCTCTGTTGGGTGAAAGATGATAAATTCTGTATTGTCCATGTTAAGTTTTAGAAATCTAGCAGAGAAGAAGGATGAAATAGCAGACAGACATTGAGGGATTCTGATTAGTAGGGAGGTGATATTGGGTCCAGAGATGTAGTTCTGTGTGTCATCAGCATAGAGATGATACTGAAAGTTGTGAGACTCCATGAGCTGTGCCAGGCCGAAGGTGTAGATGGAGAAGAGAACTGAGCTAGAACTGGGTCTAGAACTGAGCCTTAGGGGACACTGACAAATAGGAGCGAGATGAGGTGGTGTGTGAGTGGGAGACGCTGAATGTCCAGTCTGTTAGGTGCGAGGAGATCCAACAAAGGGCCCAGCCTGTGATGCCAAAAGATGAGAGGGTCTGTAGCAATAGGGAGCGGCCCACTGTGTCAAAGGCAGAGGACAGGTTCAGGAGGAGGACAGAGTTGTGTCACTTGGTTTTGGTGGTTAGTAGGTCATTGGTAACTTTAGTTAGGGCAGTTTCAGTGGAGTGATGCAGTCGGAAACCAGATTGTAAGCGGTCGAAGAGAGAACAGGAGGAGAGGTCGGAGGACAGTTCGAAATGGATGTGATGTTCACAGTATTCACAGTATTCCTCACCTGTCTGCCGATAATCCATATATCCCACAACGTGCTCCAACTCTGCTACATCTGGATGCATTGCTGAGCAGTGGCATAAAGCAACCGCTCAGCCTGGCATCCAGGCTACACTGAGGTGAGCATGAGAATGTGGCTGCGTGTGACAGGCAGTGACAACATTAAGGTTACCACCAATCAGATGCAGCTGTGATTTTTTATTTTTGTATTAATAAATGGACAAAATGAGGTGGGGAGTATTTATTTCAATTAGGCTGGAGTCACACACAAACAGCTGACATCAACCTCAAAACGATTACCTCACTCGCCACTGCATCAGAGCAAGAGGTGAAAGCCAGGCAAAGTGCCAGAATTGGTGCATCTAATAGATGTGCCTGCTCTGGAGTGGCTGCAAGCTGCTATTTTAAGGCTGACGGGGCTATATACATGGCCCCTTCCCAGTCTGAGAATACCTCCAGCTGTTTGCTTTTGCTTGGCTTTTTATGAAAAATGGAGGAGATCCTATGCCGTTTCTAAATTATTTATTTAAATAATTAAAAAAAAAAAAAACAGCATTGGGACCCATTTATTTTTGATAACCAGCCAAGATAAAGCTGACAGCTGAGGGTTGCATCCCATAGCTGTCAGCTTTACCTGAGCTGGTTATCAAGAATAGAGTGGATTCCACACTGTTTTTTTTTCTTTTATTATTAAATCAATAAATACATGAACAGTAAGCTACACACACTGCACTTATTATCTCACTGACATATTTATTACCAAGAACAGGTGCTGGCTGGTGAATACTCTCATCAGCTTCACCTGCTCTGGCTGCTATCAGCAAGACCAGGTATAGGTTGATAAGAGTAGTACTCTCATCATCCTACACCTGACCGGCAGAAACCTTTTCACTGCCGGCCAGAGCTGCTGGCTCACATGCTGTCATCTGTGAGACAGGGTGGGAACAGCAGCACTCTGACCGGCTGTAATATGAAAGGTCACTGCCGAATAGAGACAGATTTTAAAGTGCTATCACATAGATGACAGCGTGAGAGGCTTGAGATGTTTAGGCCCCATTCATTTGAATGGATTCTGGGTTGGAGTTCGGGTACTGTTCTGGCACCCGAACCAAACTTTTTTTTTTAATGTTCGGCTGAACTCGACATATCCAAACATCCTCAGGTCCGCCAATCATTAATGCAGATGGAAGTGGAGGAATGACAAGAGGCTGCTGGATCTGACTACACAGGGCTTGTTTGTAGTCTGTAACCATGGATATACACATTTTGTTACCTTACATTTTATTTAAGAGTTTTTCGAAAATTAGAAAAATTGCAACAATATGCATAGTTGGAATCTGACTAAACGGAAAATTGTATGGCTGCAGGATTACTCCATGCCCAGGAATTGTCATTTGAGCCTTGACATGAGATCAAGCTCTGATACGTTTTTTTTCTTTTTTCGTACTTTATATTGTCTTTCACATAACATTGAAAGGACTGCAACGTTTTTCCGCGCACAGACAAATGATCAAGCTGTGCCGGGATGAACCTATTGTAAGAGTCAATTAAAGATTTACTTCATTACTTTTTATGTTCCAATGATGAATTGTTCGGATGCCAATCCAGGAAGGGGAAAACAGTAGGAATAATGGGTCATAGATAAACATGATTATTTTTGAAGAGCTATGTAGGAGTTGGTGGCATCTGTGACTTTCATCCCAGTTCCTTTCCCGGAGAGAACACGATTTGCAGATTGACTAGGCAATGATTAAAATGAGAGAGATGTCACATTCCTCCAGACTGAAGACAATGCTCATCTGCAGAACCCGAAACATTCTTCTACAGAACTGATCCCTGTGGTGAATAACCCCTAATAACCGCAATCACTTCTATTCTAACGACTACAAACTTCTGCAACTTTTTTTTTTCAGTTCTCTTTGTACAGGTGGCTGCAAAACGTGAAATAATGAAACTTTCCTTCTGATCATTCACATAAGGTTTTTGGCACATTATTTCTCCAGGGCTAAGCTTTCTGTCATCTGCTCACCCAGGAGGTCCTCAATTAATTCTTCCTTGTCGCCCTCTTTCTTTCACCTTCATTTCAAGGAGCCATGCTTCATTGAATATACTGTATGTAGAGTGTGAAATACGGTCTCGTACCTGCAACCTCGGATCAAGGTGAGCGAAGGTCCCGGAGAAATACACAGTGAGCCCGATTCAATAAAATTTGTATTTTGCAGGAGTGCAATGTGCCAAATTATTTAATAAGCCTTTTTAATAAATTTGGCACACTTTTCACCCGCCGTGCTACACCGTCAGCGAATGTTGTAAATTACACCACCATGAGGCATAAATTATGATGAATTTTGGGACGTGCTTGGCCACGGCCCGACCCACCTGAGCTGTGCCCACATTAATAAAGCACCAAATTTCAAGCTGCACACTATAATAGATACATTTTATGCATCTTTATTCCAGAATTCTGTCAAAAACTACTTGATAAATGTTATTTCTGTATGCAGACCCCCAACTCATTGTTCTTTTTATGGAGAGAAGGAAACGAGAACTAGTTCGAAAAAAGACTGACTGAAAAATGTTTAGCTGTAATATATAAGACTGAGCTATTCGGAAGTCCCAATATATCAATAAAAGTCAAACAAACTAATGTAAAAATATAAAACATGCTGCCATATAACTGTGTTATAAAGTGACAACCATACCGTCACACACTGTCCAAATTGAAAAGCGCCTTAAAGGGGTTTTCAACAATTAAAAATATAAGCCAAAACATCTGTATATTTCTAAGCAATAATCACAAACAGTAGTCGGCCTCCCCAGGGTCAGCTCTTTAGCAAAACTCCGGGGCTTGTAGATTGGCTGCAGTGGTGACATCATGACCACAGCGCACATCTGCAGTCAGTCTCTGAGCTCGGCAGCTTGTGCTTTCTGCAACCATTACTGCAACTGTAAATAGTGTATATATACAGTACTGACCAAAAATTTGGACACACCTTCACATTTAAAGATTTTTTTGCATTTTCATGACTATGAAAATTGTAAATTCACACTGAAGGCATCAAAACTATGAATTAACATATGTGGAATTATATGCTTAACAAAAAAGTGTGAAACAACTGAAAGTATGTCTTATATTCTAGGTTCTTCAAAGTAGCCACCATTTGCTTTGATGACTGCTTTGCACACTCTTGGCATTCTCTTGATGAGCTTCAAGAGGTAGTCACCGGAAATGGTTTTCACTTCACAAGTGTGCCCTGTCAGATTTAATAAATGGGATTTCTTGCCTTATAAATGGGGTTGGGACCATCAGTTGTGTTGAGCAGAAGTCTGGTGGATACACAGAATTTATATTATGGCAAGAAAAAAGCAGCTAAGTAAAGAAAAACGAGTAGTCATCATTACTTTAAGAAATGAAGGTCAGTCTGTCCGAAAAATTGGGAAAACTTTGAAAGTGTCCCCAAGTGCAGTGGCAAAAACCATCAAGCGCTACAAAGAAACTGGCTCACATGAGGACCGGACCAGGAAAGGAAGACCAAGAGTCACCTCTGCTTCTGAGGATAAGTTTATCCGAGTCACCAGCCTCAGAAATCGCAGGTTAACAGCAGCTCAGACTAGAGGCCAGGCCAATGCCACACAGAGTTCTAGCAGCAGACACATCTCTACAACAACTGTTAAGAGGAGACTTTTGTGCAGCAGGCCTTCATGGTAAAATAGCTGCTAGGAAACTACTGCTAAGGACAGGCAACAAGCAGAAGAGACTTGTATGGGCTAAAGAACACAAGGAATGGACATTAGACCAGTGGAAATGTGTCCTTTGGTCTGATGAGTCCAAATTTGAGATCTTTGGTTCCAACCACCGTGTCTTTGTGCGATGCAGAAAAAGGTCAATGGGTGGACTCTACCTGCCTGGTTCCCACCATGAAGCATGGAGGAGGTGTGATGGTGTGGGGGTGCTTTGCTGGAGACACTGATGGGGATTTATTCAAAATTGAAGGCATACTGAACCAGCATGGCTACCACAGCATCTTGCAGCGGCATACTATTCCATCCGTTTTGCGTTTAGTTGGACCATCATTTATTTTTCAATAGGACAATGACCCCAAACACACCTCCAGGCTGTGTAAGGGCTATTTGTCCAAGAAGGAGAGTGATGGGGTGCTACACCAGATGACCTGGCCTCCACAGTCACCAGGCCTGAACCCAATCGAGATGGTTTGGGGTGAGCTGGACCGCAGAGTGAAGGCAAAATGGTCAACAAGTGCTAAGCATCTCTGGGAACTCCTTCAAGATTGTTGGAAGACCATTCCCGGTGACTACCTCTTGAAGCTCATCAAGAGAATGCCAAGAGTGCGCAAAGCACTCTTGTTGGCCCTTTTGCCTTCACTCTGCGGTCCAGCTCACCCCAAACCTTCTCGATTGGATTCAGGTCTGGTGACTGTGGAGGCCAGGTCATCTGGCGTAGCACCCCATCACTCTCCTTCTTGGTCAGATAGCCCTTACACAGCCTGGAGGTGTGTTTGGGGTCATTGTCCTGTTGAAAAATAAATGATGGTCCAACTAAACACAAACCGAATGGAATATCATGCCGCTGCAAGATGCTGTGGTAGCCATGCTGGTTAAGTATGCCTTCAAATTTGAATACATCCCCAACAGCATCACCAGCAAAGCACCCCAACACCATCACACCTCCTCCTTAATGCTTCACGGTGGAAACCAGGCATGTAGAGTCCATCCGTTCACCTTTTCAGCTTCGCACAAAGATACGTTGGTTGGAACCAAAGATCTCAAATTTGGACTCATCAGACCAAAGCACAGATTTCCACTGGTCTAATGTCCATTCCTTGTGTTCTTTAGTCCAAACAAGTCTCTTCTGCTTGTTGCCTGTCCTTAGCAGTGGTTTCCTAGCAGCTATTTTACCATGAAGGCCTGCTGAGCAAAGTCGCCTCTTAACAGTTGTTGTAGAGATGTATCTGCTGCTAGAACTCTGTGTGGCATTGACCTGTCTCTAATCTGAGCTGCTGTTAACCTGCGATTTCTGAGGCTGGTGACTCGGATAAACTTACCCTCGGAAGCAAAGGTGACTCTTGGTCTTCCTTTCCTGGGGCGGTCCTCCTGTGAGCCAGTTTCTTTGTAGCGCTTGATCGTTTTTGCAACTGCACTTGGGGACACTTTCAAAGTTTTCCCAATTTTTCAGACTGACTGACCTTCCTTTCTTAAAGTAATGATGGCCACTCGTTTTTCTTTACGTAGCTGCTTTTTTCTTGCCATAATACAAATTCTAACAGTCTATTCAGTAGAACTATCAGCTGTGTATCCACCAGACTTCTGCTCAACACAACTGATGGTCCCAACCCCATTTATAAGGCAAGAAATCCCACTTATTAATCCTGACAGGGCACACCTGTGAAGTGAAAACCATTTCCGGTGACTACCTCTTGAAGCTCATCAAGAGAATGCCAAGAGTGTGCAAAGCAGTCATCAAAGCAAAAGGTGGCTACTTTGAAGAACCTAGAATATAAGACATATTTTCAGTTGTTTCACACTTTTTTGTTAAGTATATAATTCCACATGTGTTAATTCATAGTTTTGATGCCTTCAGTGTGAATTTACGATTTTCATAGTCATGAAAATACAGAAAAATCTTTAAATGAGAAGGTGTGTCCAAACTTTTCGTCTGTACTGTATATATATATATATATATATATATATACACACACTGTGCATACTGATATTAAAGAGGTACATAATAGACAGATGGAAAGAGAGAAGGAAAAGATAAAAAGTAAGTAGAAGAAAAAAGAAAGTTGAGGACCAAATATTAAAAAAAGAAGGAAAGAGAAAGGAAGAGAAAAAAGGGAAAGAGAGGTGGAAAGGAAAGAGAATGAAAGAGGAATGAAGAATTGACAGATGGAAGAAGGGAAAGAAGGAAGAAAGGAAAGCGAGAGGTAGAAAGGAAGGAAGCAAGTAAAAAGGAAAGAGCATGAATGGAAGGAATGAAAAGTTAAGAGAGAGGTCAGAAGGATAGCAACAGGAAGGAATAAAGAAAAGGAAAGAGAGGTAGGAAGGGAGGAAGGAAGGATGAAAGTAAGAGAAAAGAGCAAGCAAGGAAGAGAAAAAATGTAAAAAGATAGGCAGGAACAAATAAAAGGAAAAAAGAGAGGTTGGAAGAAAAAGAAAAGAGACATTGGAGAAGATGAATAAAAAGAATGCAAATGAACTAGAAGCATTATTCTGATGATTATTCCATTATTTCTACATTAGAATATTGTTATTATGTAACATTGCGGTAATACATTCTGATCATACAGTAAGCACAATGTATCCTGGATGCAAGCAGCTGAGGCAGCAGATCTAGGAAGGCCGGAAAGAACAATATTTGCACAAGTGATGTATAGCACCCAATATAACACAAAGAGCGAGCGGGATGCAAATCGCCTGCCCTCTCTAGCATATAAGCAATATTTTCTTCTTTTTTAATGCACAGCAGATGCAGCACGAGGACGAGGCAGCTCTCTGAATGCTGAGTGTATTTTTTTCTTCTCGGTTTTACTCCATCGAGCATGATTGTAAAAAGCTTTTTCATGGAGTGCTGACTGTCCTGATGAAACACAGAGCTGGAAATAAATATTAAATACGCTTCCCTATTCCAGCTGACGATGGATTAAATTAGAATGTAAACTCCAGGAATATTTTCTGTTTTTTGGTTTTATTTTAGATTTATGACTTAAATCTCTTGTACAAAAATAGAATAAAAACATGATTGCATCTTCTAGAAATGGCGCCACACCTGTCTATAGGTTGTGTCTGGTATTGCAGCTCAGTTATGGTGAGTCATTTTTTAAGGGTGTTTCAGGGTGTGTATATAAGGACGGCAAATTAGGTGGTTGCCTGGGGATGTCAAATATCTACCATCTGAGTACAGACACTGCGGCCAGCGCCATCTTAGGTCACTTTCTGCAAAGACTTTGGGAAAGGTCCCATTCCCCACTCATCACATTTTTGGGAGGGCCTCCATAAATGTTGTTTTTTCCATGAGCGTGCTGAAATCCCAAGAGCCTGGCAGATTACATAGAGCATTACACAGGAACAGAAGGGAAGGCTTCCTACTGTGTGACCCTCAATTTGGTGAAAAATATAGATTTACACCTATTTAAAGTGCCCCTGTCAGCAGGATTGTGCACAGTAACCTACAGACAGTGTCAGGTCGGCGCCGTTATACTGATTACACTGATACCTGGTGATGAAATCTGTCTTGTGGTTGTTGTGGAATCTTTATTTTCAGTTTTGAGATAATGAGATTCTCGTGCTATGGGGCGGCCTGTGGGTGGGGCAGTGGGTGGTCTGTGGGCAGGGCAGTGGGTGGTCTGTGGGCGGCGCTTTATGTGGTGCTCTGCTTACATAGTCATCAGTATGGGCTTATGACACATCACTGATCATACATCTTGATTTTACATACTGCATATACTGTGGTGTGTTTAGAAGAAAAAAAATTACATTGAGCAAAGTGGCTCTGGTGGCGAGTCGACATCAGTTATATTATTATGCCCATAATATGGCAGGGTAAAAAGAAAAAAAGAACTTCATCAAAATGGCGCTGGCAGGGGCACTTACCCAGTAGCATCTATCACCACCAGTGCCATTTTGATGGAGCCTAATTTTTTTTTCTTTACCCCACAATAGTATAGGCATAAAGCATGAATGCAGATAGCCATATTAGGCATTGAATCATGCTACAGTGCAGGTGCTGCCACCGACGGTGCCATTTTAATGACGTTGAATTTTTTTTTCTAACCCCACAATATTCTATGCAGCATGTAAAATTTGGGGCGGGTCAGTGAGGGATCAGAGACCGGTCATCAGCCATCAGTATGAATACCTAAGCAGAGCACCACATAAAGCCCTGCCCACAGCCCTGCCCACAGCCCCGGCCTGAAGCATGAGAATCAGCTGAGATCACCAGATATCAGTGTAACCAGTATAACGGCGCCGACCTGACACTGTCTACAGGTTACTGTGCACAATCCTGCTGACAGGTTCCCTTTAACCTCTTCCATGCCAAGAATTTTTAGTTTTTTTTGTTTTTTAAACTTTATTCTCCTCCCTTTCAAGAGTCACAAATTTTTTTTTATTATTATTATTCCATTGACCTAGTCATATGACGGATTGTTTTCTCTTGCAGGTACAACTGTAGCTTTAAATTACATCATGTTTATTGTATCATGTATTGAAAAATGGAAAAAATATTAGTGACTTAATGATAAAACAGCAATTCCGCCTTTGGTTCGTGTGTTTTAATTTTTTTTTGTGCCAACCAAAATAATGAAAACTCTGGCATCATCTTGATTTTTTTTTTCTTTACAATGTATGACAGGTTTAAACAATATTATTTTTTAATATTTTTAAAAACATTTGTTAATTAAAATCTATTATTTTTTTAGTCTCCCTATGAATGAACTGATTGCTTGTACTTTATACTCTAAATACTCCAGTGAACAGTTAGGCTACGTGCACACGTTGCGGAAAGTTGTGCGTTTTTTTCCGGACTGATTTTGGTAAATCCGCAGGTAATCCGCACTGCGGATTTACCGTGTTTTTTTGCGTTTTTTTTTGCGGATTCCACCTGCGGTTTTACACCTGCTGATTCCTATTATGGAGCAGGTGTAAACCGCTGCAGAATCCGCACAAAGAATTGACATGCTGCTGAATAAACAACGCTGTGTTTCCGCGCGGTATTTTCCGCAGCATGTGCACTGCGGATTTTGTTTTCCATAGGTTTACATGGTACTGTAAACTCAGGGAAAACTGCAAAATCCGTAACGTGTGCACATACTCTTAAACTACTGAACTCCATAGAAGCACCAAGATGGCGGTGATGAGGTTTTCAGTTTTCCTGCTGCATATGACAACCCTACTAGGAAAAACCCTTGTCAGGGAGGAGAGACAAGAATTGGTGTAAAGTTAGACAAAAGTATCTAAAGATGCACCGAGAAATGATAAACTTGGCGCATGCTCAGACTGCCGGGTCCACGTATACATGTCAATATATTGAGCGGGTTAATATTCCCCTGTAGTCACCAGTAGGGGGCGTCTAGGAGTTTTGTAAAGAGAATTAGCAGAATGGAGGGGTTGTGTATAAGGAGGTGCAGAATAATTTAACCAGCAGTTGGGGACTATGTGTAAATTATACTTTATCTTTCTATGACAACCTGAGCTGTGTCCCTTACCCTCGAGCCCCCAAAAACATGTTTTCCTTAACCCTTTAAGGATGTGTTCACACATAGCATGGTGTGTGTTTTTTTTCAGCATGAAAAGCACAGGCATTGGTGGTCAGCTAATGGCAGCTTATTTTGATCTCCATGGGGAAAAAATACAAAAAAAACCTTAAAAAGTTGATATGCTGCTTTCTCTAGAAAATCACATCACAGGTCAAAAAAAATGCAAGAAAATAAAAAGTACGGTGTGAATAAGCTTTTACCAGTCTCATTAGTTTTGCTGTTACTGTAGAACGCAGTTTTGTTTCTGCCTGAAAAACGCTACATGTGAACAAGCCCTAAGAAGAAGAGTCACTTATTTGCGTATTTTGTAAACTAATCTACTCCTGATGAAGGCAAAGCTTCATTCTGCCTTATGATTCATTGTCTGCAAAAATCTAACCATTCAATGTTTGTTTATCAGCCTTGAACGGGTCGACATTCACACCTGACATTCTGTTTCCATGGCAACTGCAGGTAAGATCTGTTCCGATCAAAGCACCTGCATGTGATCCCAATCCAGCGCCCCTCCATCAGTCCGCTGAAGATGGCAGGATGCAGATCACCCACCCGCTACCTTTATTCTTCATTTCGTGACTGCAGTGATACATTGTATCTCATAAAAAAAATGGAGGAAATGAAGCCTCATTAGTATGTAGCATGGGATATCATAGGGACCAGTGACTTTCCTCCTGCGGCAGCGGCACACCAGCGACTCCACCAATTAGCACACACTGCATTTTGTCAGCCGTTCTTCTGTCACCATCTTCCCGGCTATGCTCGCTTTTCCTCCAGTACAAAGGGGGGGAAAAAAAAAAAGTCCTGTATGCAAAAAGGAATACGGTGACTCTAAATCTCAAGATGACATGGAGCAGGGCTGGCAAACTATTTTCTGATTAAAACTGCATGAAGCAAACAGATGTTTGCTAGAAGCACAGACGTGGGCAGCTTACAAAGCAGGGGCATAGCCCTTTGTTGCAGAAATATAAGAAATATTATCTTCCCGCTCCTGCACTGTTGTTTTTGAGGAGCCAGTATATCAAAGAGAATGGAGAAACTGCTGGCACGAAGGATCCTATCGAGTCGTTCCCTTGACTTGTTTGCTGGAGGGGGCAATTCGGAGCATTTAACATTTTCCAAAAGTCAAGAATGGGACAAACTGCTCTTTGGGGCCAATTAAAAGAGTTGTTCTCTCTTTTTCTTCTTGAAAACAATCCTTCCTCTTTCCTTTTGTTTAGCCCCTCAGACCTTTATTTAGCCCCTCAGACCTGTTGTCTATGGGGTAACCTTGTAGCTAACGCCCATGTGGGCACCATCCCAGGTCATCTAACAGCATTGCCCAGTGTACCTTCAAGTCATTTGGTTGGACTCGTTGGGTTCTCCAAAAAATTTGAGCTAGCCAGTTCTAAATTGCTACAACTTTCCCCTAAATTCAAGTTCTAACAATTTAGAATTTTGTGAGATGATTTGCATAGATGCTGCAGAATGGTGTACTAGCCGCCCACTATTTTTCTGGAGGACTACTGGTAAAGTGTTGCAAAAAAACGCTTATCCTCCCCTCTTCTTGGCCTTACGTGTCCCACTGACTTTGCCTCTCCCTGTCCAGTCCTCCAATCAGTTCTTTTTCTGTCTTCTCCACTTTCCACCACTCGCATGGTAATGTTGGGCATGGTGCACATCACTGACGCCCAAATTATTGGGAATTATTCAGGTACAGCGCCTGTGAAAGCCCCGGAGGAAGAAGAAGACAGAAGACGAGAAGAGAGGGCCGGGCAAGCCGGGTGTGGTGTCAATGAGACAGATGTGGGGAGGCCAAAGGGAACTCTACCCTTCCTGGCAGATCCAATTGCAACAAGTCATTTAGATGGCAATTGCCCCTTTCTTCACCCCACAAAACTGAGCAGAATCCAATTTCGGGAGAATCACTCAGGAATGGATATATGAATATAGTCATTATAACCACTTATAGAAGAATAATATAAAAATGTTGCCATATTTAGATACTTTTTTATGTAAATGACGTGTAGATACAATTATATTACTAAATATGGGAATAGTATCTTATTTGCATAAAATCCGACTGGGATCCCATGGGTACATTCTCTGGCTCATCCATTCACTTCTGCCATAGACTTTGCACTTAAAGGTATTGTCACCAATAGGGATGAATAGGGAAATAAGTAAAAAAAAGTAAGGCACCCTTCTCTTTATAAACACCGAGGCTGTCATATTGTGGAACTGGTATTTAAATTCTTGGATGGGCTTCCCATAAACACTGCAGGTCACTGCACTAAGCATTCCTGGATGATAGAGTACAAGCTTGTTGCTCTTGATGGATGACAGGTTTCCTTGTAACAGCATTCCGTGTGGTCAAGTTTGATATTGCAACTACTCTGCCAATGCTTTTATTGGAAAAATTGCTACTGATTAAAGAAATGGCAGAACACATGAGGTATGTAGAGAAAATGATAGAGAGAATATTGCAACTCAATTGCTACAGTGGTAATAACATCAACTGAGCTGATAGGAAGGAAGGTAATGGGAATCAAAGGTCAAGATTCAGAGCGAAATTCTGAAAATTCTTGGTCTTTATCCTAGATCAGCTAATTGGTCAATCCAAAAATTTCCAAGTGTCCTTGACATAATCTGCACCTAACTATAATCAAGAGGAAACAAACTGCAGATGTTAAAATGTTTACAAAAACCGCACATAAAATAAAGCAAAGGTGATATTTTGTAAGTAAGGAAGGCAACAAAGTGTAAAAGAACTATCTATTCTCATGTTGTTGAAGAAAAGAAACAAAGGGCAGCAGTATAGTGGTACTTATATTCTTGTACATAGGGGCAGCATTATAGTAGCTATATTCTTGTACATAGGAGCAGTATTATAGTAGTTATATTCTTGTATATAGGAGCAGTATTATAGTAGTTATATTCTCGTACATAGGGGCAGTATTATAGTAGTTATATTCTTGTACATTGGGGCAGCATTATAGTAGTTATATTCTTGTACATAGGGGCAGCATTATAGTAGCTATATTCTTGTACATAGGAGCAGTATTATAGTTGTTGTATTCTTGTATATAGGAGCAGTATTATAGTAGTTATATTCTCGTACATAGGGGCAGTATTATAGTAGTTATATTCTTGTACATTGGGGCAGCATTATAGTAGTTATATTCTTGTACATGGGGAAGTATTATAGTAGTTATATTCTTGTACATTGGGGCAGCATTATAGTAGTTATATTCTTGTACATGGGGCAGTATTATAGTAGTTATATTCTTGTACATAGGGGCAGTATTATAGTAATTATATTCTTGTACATTTGGGTAGTATTATAGTAGTTATATTCTTGTACATAGGGGCAGTATTATAGTAGTTATATTCTTGTACATAGAGCAGTATTATAGTAGTTATATTCTTGTACATTGGGGCAGCATTATAGTAGTTATATTCTTGTACATGGGGAAGTATTATAGTAGTTATATTCTTGTACATTGGGGCAGCATTATAGTAGTTATATTCTTGTACATGGGGCAGTATTATAGTAGTTATATTCTTGTACATAGGGGCAGTATTATAGTAATTATATTCTTGTACATTTGGGTAGTATTATAGTAGTTATATTCTTGTACATAGGGGCAGTATTATAGTAGTTATATTCTTGTACATAGGAGCAGTATTATAGTAGTTATATTCTTGTACATAGGAGCAGTATTATGGTAGTTGTATTCTTGTACATAGGAGGCAGTATTATAGTAGTTATATTCTTGTACATATGGGTAATATTATAGTAGTTATATTCTTGTACATAGGGGCAGTATTGTAGTAGTCATATTCTTGTACATATGAGCAGTTTTATAGTACCTATATTCTTGTACATAGGGGCAGTATTATAGTACTTATATTCTTGTACATTTGGGTAGTATTATAGTAGGTATATTCTTGTACATAGGGACAGTATTGTAGTAGTTATATTCTTGTGCATATGAGCAGTATTATAGTAGTTATATTCTTGTACATAGGGGCAGTATTGTAGTAGTTATATTCTTGTACATACAGGGCAGTATCATAGTAATTATACTCTAGCACATAGTAGCAGTATTATAATATTTACATTCTTGTACATAGGAGCAGCATTATAGTAGTTACTAGATGGTGGCCCGATTCTAACGCATCGGGTATTCTTGAATATGCATGTCCACGTAGTATATTGCCTAACCATGTAGTATATTGCCCAGCCACGTAATATATTGCCCAGCCACGTAATATATTGCCCAGCCACATAGTATATTGCCCAGCCACGTAGTATATTGCCCAGCCACGTAGCATATTGCCCAGCCACGTAATATATTGCCCAGCCACGCAGTATATTGCCCAGCCACTTAGTATATTGCCCAGCCACGTAGTATATTGCCCAGCCACGTAGTATATTGCCCAGTCATGTAGTATACAGCACAGAGCCACGTAGTATACAGCACAGCCACATAGTATATTGCCCAGTCATGTAGTATATAGCACAGAGCCACCTAGTATGCAGCACAGTCACGTAGCATATTAGCCAGTCATGTAGTATGCACCATATACCTGTTAAAAAAAAGAATTAAAATAAAAAATAGTTACATACCCACCTTCCGGATCGAAGCGGCCGGTTACCGATGCTCGTCGCGCACTCCGATCTGAAGAGTGCATTGCGGTCTCGCGAGATGATGACGTAGCGGTCTTGCGAGACCACACGTTATCATCTTGCGAGACCGCAATGCATGGAGCTGTCACCGGGGCATCGCGAGGAGCATCGGTAACCGGTCGCTTCGATCTAGGGGCCAACCGAGGGTGAGTATGTAACTACTTTTTATTTTTTTATTATTTTTAACATTAGATATTTTTACTATTCATGCTGCATAGGCAGCATGAAGAGTAAAAAGTTGGTCACACAGGGTTAATAGCAGCGTTAACCAAGTGCGTTACACCGCGGTCAACGCTGCCATTAACCCTGTGTGACCGCTGACCGGAGGGAGTATGCGGGCGCCGGGCAGTGACTGCGGGGAGGAAGGAGCTGCCATTTTCTTCCGGACTGTGCCCGTCACTGATTGGTCGTGGCTGTTTTGCCACGACCAATCAGCGACGTGGATTTCCATGACAGACAGAGGCCGCGACCAATGAATATCCGTGACAGACAGAAGGACAGACAGGAAGACGGAAGTGACCCTTAGACAATTATATAATAGATATTCTTGTATATGGGGCAGTATTATAGTAATTATATTATTGTACATACAGGGCAGTATCATAGTAATTATATTCTAGCACATAGCAGTAGTATTATAGTAGTTATATTCTTGTACAAAGGGGCAGTGTTATAGTAGTTATATTCTTGTACATAGGGGCAGTATTATAGTAGTTATATTCTTGTACATAGGAGAAGTATTATAGTAGTTATATTCTTGTACATAGGAGCAGTAATATAGTAGTAATATTCTAGTACATAGGAGCAGTATTATAGTAGTTATATTCCTGTACATAGAAGCAGTATTATAGTAGTTATAGTCTGGTACATAGGAGGCAGTATTATTGTAGTTATATTTGTTTACACAGGAGCAGTAATATAGTAGTTATATTCTTGTGCATACAGGGCAGTATTATAGTAATTATATTCTAGCACATAGGAGCAGTAGTATAGTGGTTATATTCTTTTACATAGGAGCATTATTATAGTAGTTATTTTCTTGTACATATGGGGCAGTATTATATTAGTTACATTCTTGTACATAGGAGCAGTATTACAGTAGTTATATTCTTGTACATAGGAGCAGTATTATAGTAGTTATATCCTTGTACATAGGGGCAGTATTATAGTAGTTATATTCTTGTACATACGGGTAGTATTATAGTAGTTATATTCTTGTACATAGGGGCAGTATTATAGTAATTATAGTCTTGTACATAGGAGCAGTATTATAGTAGTTATATTCTTGTACATAGGGGCAGTATTATAGTAGCTATATTCTTGTACATAGGAGCAATATTATAGTAGTTATATTCTTGTACATATGGGGCAGTATTACATTCGTAACATTCTTGTACATGGGCCCAGTATTATAGTAGTTGTACTCTTGTATGTAGAAGTGAAAACAATAATACTAAAGCAGAAAGCATAGTAACACTGACTATCTAGTTAAAGGCCCTATACCTAGAGGTTTGATGGGCCACATTTATTATGGAAATTCCATGAAGTACAATACAAACACCAAAAAACAGAAGTAATGCTCCATTTAAAAAATTCACAACATTTTATTCAAACATGCATGTATCGAAACAGATCAATAGAGTTTAACTATATATAAGGACGAGGTTACTATGGGGGGCTCAGTGAGAACAGAAAATCAACTCATCGATTGATATAGTTTACCTCTAATATGTGCATGGACTTGCTGGTGTGGATTTTTACTTCCTTCACTAGAAGTTTTTCTTTGATAATTGAATTTGTTTAGACAAATTCACTTTTTTCCAGAAATACCACGCTATATTTAATTCAATTAGAAATGCTAAAACACTAGCACTTTATGTTGGGCATTTTTTGTACTAATATATCAATATTATTGCCAGGGTATACTTCCCATATCCATTTTACTTGTGGATATTGATGAGTTGTTTTTTTCTGTTCTCACTGAGCCCCCCATTGTCACCTCGTCCTTATATATAGAACTAGCTATTGAACCCGTGGTATATGGTCTCCATCCTGGTATGTGCTGCTCCATCCTGCGTCCTCATCCTGTCATGTGCTGCTCCATCCTGCATCCCCATCCTGTCATGTGCTGCTCCATCCTGCGTCCCCATCCTGTCCTGAGCTGCTCCATCCTGTGCCCCCATCCTGTCATGTGCTGCTCCATCCTGCGCCCCCATCCTGTCATGTGCTGCACCCATCCTGCGCCCCCATTCTGTCATGTGCTGCTCCCATCCTGTGCCCCCATTCTGACATGTGCTGCTCCCATCCTGCGCCCCCATTCTGACATGTGCTGCTCCATCCTGCATCCCCATCCTGTCATGTGCTGCTCCATCCTGCGTCCCCTGCATTATGGTTGATGGCCCCCATAAGATGCTCCATAGTATATGCCTCATATGCTGCTCCATTATGGTTGATGGCCCCCATAAGATGCTCCATAGTATATGCCCCGTATGCTGCTGCATTATGGTTGATGGCCCCCATAAGATGCTCCATAGTATATGCCCCGTATGCTGCTCCATAAAGTTTTATGGCCCCCATAAGATGCTCCATAGTATATGCCCCATACACTGCTCCATAAAGGTTTATGGCCCCCATAAGATGCTCCATAGTATATGCCCCGTACACTGCTCCATAAAGGTTGATGGCCCCTGTTGTGAATTCTGTGATCAAGCTCCCTCCTGTGGTCACGAGTAGGGTTGAGCGAAACGGGTCGAACATTTTCAAAAGTCGCCGACTTTTGGCTAAGTCGGGGTTTCATGAAACCCGATCCGACCCCTGTGCGGGGTCGGCCATGCGGTACGCGACTTTCGCGCCAAAGTCGCGTTTCAATGACGCGAAAAGCGCCATTTCTCAGCCAATGAAGGTAAACGCAGAGTGTGGGCAGCGTGATGACATAGGTCCTGGTCCCCACCATCTTAGAGAAGGGCATTGCAGTGATTGGCTTGCTGTCTGCGACGTCACAGGGGCTATAAAGAGGCGTTCCCGCCGACCGCCATCTTACTGCTGCTGATCTGAGCTTAGGGAGAGGTTGCTGCCGCTTTGTCAGAAGCAGGGATAGCGTTAGGCAGGGTCCATTAACCACAAAACCGCTTGTGCTGCAGCGATTTGCACTGTCCAACACCACCCTCGGTGTGCAGGGACAGTGGAAGTTTTTTTTTTTTTTTTTTTTCCCCTCAGCGCTGTAGCTCATTGGGCTGCCCTAGAAGGCTCCCTGATAGCTGCATTGCTGTGTGTACGCCGCTGTGCAAACCAACTGCTTTTTTCAAAGCACAAATCCTCTTGTTCCTTCCTTTCTGCACAGCTATCTTTTTTGTTTGTCCACACTTTTTATTTCATTTGTGCATCAGTCCACTCCTTATTGCTGCCTGCCATACCTGGCTGAGATTACTGCAGGCAGGGAGATAGTAGCTGCCTGCCATACCTGGCTGAGATTACTGCAGGCAGGGAGATAGTAATTGTAGGACATTCCCTGTTTTTTTTTTTTTTTTTTTTTTGGTGGGAGATTAAGATTGGCAATTTGGCATTTCTGCTAGAGTGCCATCCCTGTGTGTGCCATCTCTCTCACATAGTGGGCCATAGAAAGCCTTTTCATTTTTCTGTATTTTTTTTTGTGGGGTGTATAAATTCTCCCTGATAAAAATACAGTGGGAGATTAATATTGGCCTTTGGGCTTGTGTGCCAGTCCTGAGTGTGCCATCTCTCTCACAAATAGTGGGCCATAGAAAGCCTATTTTATTTTTTTTGGGGTTTTATAAATTCTCCCTGAAAAAAAGGGAGATTAATATTGGCCTCTGGGCTTGTGTGCCAGTCCTGAGCGTGCCATCTGTGCCAGCCCTGAGCGTGCCATCTCTCTCACAAATAGTGGGCCATAGAAAGCCTATTTAATTTTTTTTTTGGTTTTATAAATTCTCCCTGAAAAAAAGGGAGATTAATATTGGCCTCTGGGCTTGTGTGCCAGTTGTGAGCGTGCCATCTGTGCCAGTCCTGAGCGTGCCATCTCTCTCACAAATAGTGGGCCATAGAAAGCCTATTTAATTTTTTTTTTTGTTTTATAAATTTTCCCTGAAAAAAGGGAGATTAATATTGGCCTCTGGGCTTGTGTGCCAGTTGTGAGCGTGCCATCTGTGCCAGTCCTGAGCGTGCCATCTCTCTCACAAATAGTGGGCCATAGAAAGCCTATTTAATTTTTTTTTTGGTTTTATAAATTTTCCCTGAAAAAAGGGAGATTAATATTGGCCTCTGGGCTTGTGTGCCAGTTGTGAGCGTGCCATCTGTGCCAGTCCTGAGCGTGCCATCTCTCTCACAAATAGTGGGCCATAGAAAGCCTATTTAAATATTTTTTTGGTTTTATAAATTCTCCCAGAAAAAAAGGGAGATTAATATTGGCCTCTGGGCTTCTGTGCCAGTCCTGAGCGTGCCATCTGTGCCAGTCCTGAGCGTCCCATCTCTCTCACAAATAGTGGGCCATAGAAAGCCTATTTTTTTTTTTTTTTGGGTTTTAGAAATTCTCCCTGGAAAAAAAAAGGGAGATTAATATTGCCCTTTGGGCTTGTGTGCCAGTACTAAGCGTTCCATCTCTCTCTCTCTCTCAGTCAGTGGGCCATAGAACGCCTATTTTTGGTTTTATTTGTTTTCTAAATTCTCCCTGAAAAAATCATTTTATTTTATTTGGTTTCTAAATTCTTCCTGATAAAATCATATTTTTTTTATTATTTTTTTTTCTAAAGTCTCCCTGAAAAAAAAAAAAAAAAAAACAACCAAAAAAAACAGTGGGAGATTAATATTGGCCTTTCTGCTTGTGTGCCAGTCTTGACTCCTGGGTGTGCCATCTCTCTCTCTCTCTCTCTCTCTCCTCTCTCTCTCTCTCTCCAATTGTGGTCCATAGAAAGCCTATATTTTTTTTCCTTGATTTGGGTTCCAAAATCTACCAGAGAAAATAACTCCATCAATCATTGGTAGAAAAATATTGGCCTCTGGGCTTGTGTGCCACTCCTGATTCCTGTGTGCGTCATCTCTCACTCAGTGGCCCATAGAAAGCATATAGTTTGTTACATTTGTTTTCTAAATTCTCCCTGCAAAAATCTATTTTTTTTTTTTTGGGGGGTTTCTAAAGTGTTCCTGAAAAAAATAAAAATAAAAAAAAAATAATAGTGTGACATTAATATTAACATTTGTGCTTCAGTGACAGTCCTGCGTGTGGGGCATCTCTCTAATTTGCAGCCACCAAAAAAAGAGTGTGTAACATTGGGCCTGATTTTCGCTGTGGTCTCACCAACCTGTAAAGGGGTAGCTAAATCATACTGAAGTTATAGCTCACCGTGTAAGTTGTGTGACTGCAACAAATAACGTTAGTTTGGTTACGTTTTTAAAACAATGAGGAAGTCTAGTGGAAGAGGTCGTGGCCGGGGGCGTTCATTGTCAGCTGGTAATGAGGGTAGTGGTAGTGGTGGAGCATCAGGTGGTCGTGGGGAAAAAAATATTGCACCTAAGTCTGGAGCTGTGGAGCCAGGTTCGTCGTCCGGCTACACAAGGCCTCGAACGCTCCCTTTTCTGGGATTAGGAAAACCGCTTTTAAAGCCGGAGCAGCAAGAGCAAGTTTTGGCTTATCTTGCTGACTCAGCCTCTAGCTCTTTTGCCTCCTCTCGTGAAACTGGTAAAAGTAAAAGCAGCGCGTCGTTAGTGGATGTTCACGGTCAGGGACAAGTCACTTCCTTGTCCTCTTCAGCAAAAACAACAACAGAGAAGAATGCAGCAGGCGACACAACGGGTTACTCCATGGAGCTCTTTACACATACCGTCCCTGGCTTAGAAAGTGAAGCAGTTAACAGTCCATGCCCATTACAAATTGAATCTGACATGGAGTGCACTGACGCACAGCCACAGCCAGACTACTATGCTGGTCCTTTGACTCAGACCACAACATTGCCCTCGCAGGGTGCTGAACAAGAATCAGACCCTGATGAGACTATGTTGCCCCATCACGAACGCTATACCACCAAACGACACGGTGACACAGACGAAGTTGCGCAGGAGGTACAAGAAAAGTTATTAGATGACCCAGTTCTTGACCCCGATTGGCAGCCATTGGGGGAACAGGGTGCAGGCGGCAGCAGTTCTGAAGCAGAGGAGGAGGAGGGGCCGCAGCAGGCATCAACATCGCCACAGGTTCCATCTGCCGGGCCCGTATCTTGCCCAAAACGCGTGGCAAAGCCAAAACCTGGTGGAGGACAGCGTGGCCATCCGGTTAAAGCTCAGTCTGCAATGCCTGAAAAGGTATCCGATGCTAGAAAGAGTGCAGTCTGGCATTTTTTTAAACAACATCCAATTGATCAGCGCAAAGTCATCTGTCAAAAATGTTCTACTTCCTTAAGCAGAGGTCAGAATCTGAAAAGTCTCAATACTAGTTGCATGCATAGACATTTAACCACCATGCATTTGAAAGCTTGGACTAACTACCAAACGTCCCTTAAGGTTGTTGCACCCTCGGCCAATGAAGCTAGTCATCAACGCAACATCCCTTCCGGCAGTGTAGGACCACCATTTAGCGCACCACCTGCTGTATCTGTGCAGGTATCTTTGCCAGGCCAAAGCAGTCAGGGTCAGGGAATCACCAGTTTCGTAGTAGGAAACACTGCATCTAGGGCACCGGCGGCAACAATACCATCTCCCACCGTCTCTCAGTCTGCCATGTCCACCGGCACCCCCGCTAGTTCCACGATCTCCAGCTCTCCAGTCCAGCTCACCCTACATGAGACTATGGTTAGAAAAAGGAAATACTTAGCCTCGCATCCGCGTACACAGGGTTTGAACGCCCACATAGCTAGACTAATCTCGTTAGAGATGATGCCCTACCGGTTAGTTGAAAGCGAAGCTTTCAAAGACCTGATGGACTACGCTGTACCACGCTACGAGCTACCCAGTCGACACTTTTTTTCCAGAAAAGCCATCCCAGCCCTCCACCAGCATGTTAAAGAGCGCATCGTCCATGCACTCAGGCAATCTGTGAGCACAAAGGTGCACCTGACAACAGATGCATGGACCAGTAGGCATGGCCAGGGACGTTACGTGTCCATCACGGCACACTGGGTAAATGTGGTGGATTCAGGGTCCACAGGGGACAGCAAGTTTGGGACAGTTCTGCCTAGCCCACGGTCTAGTAAACAGTTGTCTGTAGCCGTTCGCACCCCCTCCTCCTCCTCCTCCTCCTCGTCCTCCTGCAGAAGCAAGAGCTCGTCCACAGACCGCAGTCGCACAAACACTCCATCCGCACCTGCCACTGTTGCACACCAGGTCTCCCATTATGGGGCAGCTACTGGCATACGTCAGCAGGCTGTATTGGCTATGAAGTGTTTGGGCGACAATAGACACACCGCGGAAGTTCTGTCCGAGTTCTTGCAGCAAGAAACGCAGTCGTGGCTGGGCACTGTAGATCTTGAGGCAGGCAAGGTAGTGAGTGATAACGGAAGGAATTTCATGGCTGCCATCTCCCTTTCCCAACTGAAACACATTCCTTGCCTGGCTCACACCTTAAACCTGGTGGTGCAGTGCTTCCTGAAAAGTTATCCGGGGTTATCCGACCTGCTCCTCAAAGTGCGTGGACTTTGCGCACATATCCGCCGTTCGCCTGTACACTCCAGCCGTATGCAGACCTATCAGCGTTCTTTGAACCTTCCCCAGCATCGCCTAATCATAGACGTTGCAACAAGGTGGAACTCAACACTGCACATGCTTCAGAGACTGTGCGAACAGAGGCGGGCTGTTATGTTTTTGTGGGAGGATACACATACACGGGCAGGCAGTAGGATGGCAGACATGGAGTTGTCAGGTGTGCAGTGGTCGAAGATTCAAGACATGTGTCAAGTCCTTCAGTGTTTTGAGGAATGCACACGGCTGGTTAGTGCAGACAACGCCATAATAAGCATGAGCATCCCCCTAATGCGTCTGCTGATGCAAAGTTTGACGCACATAAAGGATCAGGCGTCTGCACCAGAGGAAGAGGAAAGCCTTGATGACAGTCAGCGATTGTCTGGTCAGGGCAGTGTACATGACGAGGTACCGGGCGAAGAGGAGGTGGAGGATGAGGAGGATGATGGGGATGAGTATATTTTTAATGAGGAAGCTTTCCCGGGGGCACGGGAAATTGGTGGCGTGGCAAGGCCGGGTTCTGGTTTTTTGAGGGACACAAGTGACGTAGATTTGCCTGCAACTGCCCCTCAACCAAGCACAACCGCAGATTTGACAACGGGAACTTTGGCCCACATGGCGGATTATGCCTTGCGTATCCTCAAAAGGGACACACGCATTACAAAAATGATGAACGATGACGATTACTGGTTGGCCTGCCTCCTTGATCCTCGCTATAAAGGCAAATTGCAAAATATTATGCCACATGAGAACTTGGAACTAATATTAGCAACAAAACAATCAACTCTTGTTGACCGTTTGCTTCTGGCATTCCCTGCACACAGCGCCCGTGATCGTTCTCACACGAGCTCCAGGGGCCAGCAGACCAGAGGTGTTAGAGGGGCAGAAATCAGAAGTGGCGTTGGCCAGAGGGGTTTTCTGACCAGGTTGTGGAGTGATTTTTCTATGACCGCAGACAGGACAGGTACTGCAGCATCAATTCAAAGTGACAGGAGACAACATTTGTCCAGTATGGTTACAAACTATTTTTCATCCCTTATCGACGTTCTCCCTCAACCGTCATTCCCATTTGATTACTGGGCATCCAAATTAGACACCTGGCCAGAATTGGCAGAATATGCATTGCAGGAGCTTGCTTGCCCGGCAGCTAGTGTCCTATCAGAAAGAGTATTCAGTGCTGCAGGTTCAATACTAACAGAAAAAAGGACTCGTCTGGCTACCCAAAATGTAGATGATCTAACCTTCATTAAAATTAACCACAACTGGATTTCAAAATCTTTTGCCCCACCCTGCCCGGCTGACACCTAGCTTTCCTATGAAAAGGTCTTGCCTGTGGACTATTCTGAATGACTTTTCCAATCTCGTAATTTTCTTCACCTGATTGTCCAGCATACGACATGTTTCCACCTCACGAAATGGCCAAACTCCCCACACGGGGCCGTGCTATCGCCACTTTGCGCTTGGACCCTTGAGAGTGCTGTTTGTCTGAAGAGGTGGGTGTGGCCGCTTTTGGTCGACGGCACTGCCACTGGGTCCCTCATAGTACAATAAAGTGTCTCTGGCGGTGGTGGTGCGCACCCAACGTCAGACACACCGTTGTAATATGAGGGGCCCTGTGCCTGTACCGCCGGCCACAAGACAGTTCCCCCCCCCAGCTCAAACAGTGCTCTACCACTAGCAAAATTATCTCTCACAGCTTCACCAATGTGTAGTCTAGGCGCTGACATCCTTCAATGCCTGGCACTGACAATACCATTGTTTTGACATTTTTGTTATGTTAGGCCTTCGAAGCCTGTCTGCGGTCCCTTCTTTCTACAACTACTACACTGACCAGGCCACTGCTGGCCGTGTTACCCTGGAACCAATTTAAAAGTGCCTACAGTCAGCCCAATTTTGTTATGTTAGGCCTTCGAAGACTGTCTGCCGTCACTCCTTCCACTAGACTTCCACTGACAATACACTGCTGCCCATGTACCCCTGGAACCAATTTAAAGTGCCTACAGCCAGCCCAATTTTGTTATGTTAGGCCTTCGAAGCCTGTCTGCGGTCACTCCTTCCACTAGACTTCCACTGACCAGACCACTGCTGCCCGTGTACCCCTGCAACCAATTTAAAAGTGCCTACAGCCAGCCCAAGTTTGTTATGTTAGGCCTTCGAAGCCTGTCTGCGGTCACTCCTTCCACTAGACTTCCACTGACCAGACCACTGCTGCCCGTGTACCCCTGGAACCAATTTAAAAGTGCCTACAGCCAGCCCAAGTTTGTTATGTTAGGCCTTCGAAGCCTGTCTGCGGTCACTCCTTCCACTAGACTTCCACTGACCAGACCACTGCTGCCCGTGTACCCCTGGAACCAATTTAAAAGTGCCTACAGCCAGCCCAAGTTTGTTATGTTAGGCCTTCGAAGCCTGTCTGCGGTCACTCCTTCCACTAGACTTCCACTGACCAGACCACTGCTGCCCGTGTACCCCTGGAACCAATTTAAAAGTGCCTACAGCCAGCCCAAGTTTGTTATGTTAGGCCTTGGAAGCCTGTCTGCGGTCACTCCTTCCACTAGACTTCCACTGACCAGACCACTGCTGCCCGTGTACCCCTGGAACCAATTTAAAAGTGCCTACAGCCAGCCCTATGTTATTATGTTAGGCCTTCGAAGCCTGTCTGCGGTCACTCCTTCCACTAGACTTCCACAGACCAGACCACTGCTGCCCGTGTACCCCTGGAACCAATTTAAAAGTGCCTACAGCCAGCCCAAGTTTGTTATGTTAGGCCTTGGAAGCCTGTCTGCGGTCACTCCTTCCACTAGACTTCCACTGACCAGACCACTGCTGCCCGTGTACCCCTGGAACCAATTTAAAAGTGCCTACAGCCAGCCCAAGTTTGTTATGTTAGGCCTTGGAAGCCTGTCTGCGGTCACTCCTTCCACTAGACTTCCACTGACCAGACCACTGCTGCCCGTGTACCCCTGGAACCAATTTAAAAGTGCCTACAGCCAGCCCAAGTTTGTTATGTTAGGCCTTCGAAGCCTGTCTGCGGTCACTCCTTCCACTAGACTTCCACAGACCAGACCACTGCTGCCCGTGTACCCCTGGAACCAATTTAAAAGTGCCTACAGCCAGCCCAAGTTTGTTATGTTAGGCCTTGGAAGCCTGTCTGCGGTCACTCCTTCCACTAGACTTCCACTGACCAGACCACTGCTGCCCGTGTACCCCTGGAACCAATTTAAAAGTGCCTACAGCCAGCCCAAGTTTGTTATGTTAGGCCTTGGAAGCCTGTCTGCAGTCACTCCTTCCACTAGACTTCCACTGACCATACACTGCTGCCCATGTACCCCTGGAACAAATTTAAAAGTGCCTACAGCCAGCCCAAGTTTGTTATGTTAGGCCTTCGAAGCCTGTCTGCGGTCACTCCTTCCACTAGACTTCCACAGACCAGACCACTGCTGCCCGTGTACCCCTGGAACCAATTTAAAAGTGCCTACAGCCAGCCCAAGTTTGTTATGTTAGGCCTTGGAAGCCTGTCTGCGGTCACTCCTTCCACTAGACTTCCACTGACCAGACCACTGCTGCCCGTGTACCCCTGGAACCAATTTAAAAGTGCCTACAGCCAGCCCAAGTTTGTTATGTTAGGCCTTGGAAGCCTGTCTGCGGTCACTCCTTCCACTAGACTTCCACTGACCATACACTGCTGCCCATGTACCCCTGGAACAAATTTAAAAGTGCCTACAGCCAGCCCAAGTTTGTTATGTTAGGCCTTCGAAGCCTGTCTGCGGTCACTCCTTCCACTAGACTTCCACAGACCAGACCACTGCTGCCCGTGTACCCCTGGAACCAATTTAAAAGTGCCTACAGCCAGCCCAAGTTTGTTATGTTAGGCCTTGGAAGCCTGTCTGCGGTCACTCCTTCCACTAGACTTCCACTGACCAGACCACTGCTGCCCGTATACCCCTGGAACCAATTTAAAAGTGCCTACAGCCAGCCCAAGTTTGTTATGTTAGGCCTTGGAAGCCTGTCTGCGGTCACTCCTTCCACTAGACTTCCACTGACCATACACTGCTGCCCATGTACCCCTGGAACAAATTTAAAAGTGCCTACAGCCAGCCCAAGTTTGTTATGTTAGGCCTTCGAAGCCTGTCTGCGTCCCGTTCTTTCAACTACAACTACACTGACCAGGCCACTGATGGCCGTGTTCCCTTGGAACCAATTTTAACTTGCCTACAGCCAGCCCTATGTTATTATGTTAGGCCTTCGAAGCCTGTCTGCGTCCCGTTCTTTCAACTACAACTACACTGACCAGGCCACTGATGGCCGTGTTCCCCTGGAACCAATTTTAACTTGCCTACAGCCAGCCCAATGTTAGGCCTTTGATGCCTGTCTGCCGTCACTCCTTCCACTAGGCCTCCACTGACCTGTCTATTGCTGCCCGTGTACCCCTTGAACCAACATCATTAAATATAAAAAAAATTAATTTGATTATAAAAAATAAGATCGTGTTGAGATCTCAAATGCAGACATTTTAACAATCAAAACAAACACACAACAAATATCTGGAACTGTACTACAAAGGTCCAACAGCTACAATTTCTTTCTCCTGCAAGAAGTTAACTGAAAGTTTTTTGGAGTTGTTAACACAGATATGGCATCCACCGAGTGTTGTCCTGTCGCGTCTCCTTTAAATTATTTCCAATAAGATGTTAAACTATTAATTTAATAAAATCAATAATTAAAAAAATAATTGAGTAAGTCAAAAGCACATTGCAAATAAACATTAATTACAAATCAAGAAGCATGGCGCGTCCGAGGGTGAGTAGATACCGAATAAGAATATAATCACCCTCGGACGCGCAATGCTTATTTACAACAGCCTTCCTTCCTAAGAATCAGCCCTTCCGTGGTGTAGAGAGAGGTTGTGTTACACTCCAAGGTGTTCCCCAGGTTGCCTTTCCTGAGCTTCGATCTTCCGGCTCTCGTTTAGTAGCTGTTGGAAACTATGCTGCATTAGGCCTACTAATTGTGTATGGGTGAAACAGTGGCGCATCTGCGGTCCCTCCTTCCACTAGGCCTCCACTGACCTGTCTACTGCGGCCCGTGTACCCCTTGAACCAACCTAATAAAATATTTAAAAAATTAATTTGATTATAAAAAATAAGATCGTGTTGAGATCTCAAATGCAGACATTTTAACAATCAAAACAAACACACAACAAATATCTGGAACTGTACTACAAAGGTCCAACAGCTACAATTTCTTTCTCCTGCAAGAAGTTAACTGAAAGTTTTTTGGAGTTGTTAACACAGATATGGCATCCACCGAGTGTTGTCCTGTCGCGTCTCCTTTAAATTATTTCCAATAAGATGTTAAACTATTAATTTAATAAAATCAATAATTAAAAAAATAATTGAGTAAGTCAAAAGCACATTGCAAATAAACATTAATTACAAATCAAGAAGCATGGCGCGTCCGAGGGTGAGTAGATACCGAATAAGAATATAATCACCCTCGGACGCGCAATGCTTATTTACAACAGCCTTCCTTCCTAAGAATCAGCCCTTCCGTGGTGTAGAGAGAGGTTGTGTTACACTCCAAGGTGTTCCCCAGGTTGCCTTTCCTGAGCTTCGATCTTCCGGCTCTCGTTTAGTAGCTGTTGGAAACTACGCTGCATTAGGCCTACTAATTGTGTATGGGTGAAACAGTGGCGCATCTGCGGTCCCTCCTTCCACTAGGCCTCCACTGACCTGTCTACTGCGGCCCGTGTACCCCTTGAACCAACCTAATAAAATATTTAAAAAATTAATTTGATTATAAAAAATAAGATCGTGTTGAGATCTCAAATGCAGACATTTTAACAATCAAAACAAACACACAACAAATATCTGGAACTGTACTACAAAGGTCCAACAGCTACAATTTCTTTCTCCTGCAAGAAGTTAACTGAAAGTTTTTTGGAGTTGTTAACACAGATATGGCATCCACCGAGTGTTGTCCTGTCGCGTCTCCTTTAAATTATTTCCAATAAGATGTTAAACTATTAATTTAATAAAATCAATAATTAAAAAAATAATTGAGTAAGTCAAAAGCACATTGCAAATAAACATTAATTACAAATCAAGAAGCATGGCGCGTCCGAGGGTGAGTAGATACCGAATAAGAATATAATCACCCTCGGACGCGCAATGCTTATTTACAACAGCCTTCCTTCCTAAGAATCAGCCCTTTCGTGGTGTAGAGAGAGGTTGTGTTACACTCCAAGGTGTTCCCCGGGTTGCCTTTCATGAGCTTCGATCTTCCGGCTCTCGTTTAGTAGTTGGTGGAAACTACGCTGCATTAGGCCTACAAATTTGGTATGGGGTGTAGAGACAGGTTGTGTTACACTCCAAGGTTTTCACCAGGTTGCCTTTCCTGAGCTTCGATCTTCATGCTCTCGTTTAGTAGGTGTCGGAAAGTAGGCTGCATTAGGCCTACAAATTGGGTATGGGGTGGAGAGAGATGGTGTGTTACACTCCAAGGTGTTCCCCAGGTTTCCTTGCCATTGCTTCGGTCTTCCGACTCTCGTTTAGTAGTTGTAGAAAAGTACACAGCATTAGGCCTACAAAATGGGTATGGGGTGGAGAGAGATGGTGTGTTACACTCCAAGGTGTTCCCCAGGTTGCCTTTCCTGAGCTTCGATCTTCATGCTCTCGTTTAGTAGGTGTCGGAAAGTAGGCTGCATTAGGCCTACAAATTGGGTATGGGGTGGAGAGAGATGGTGTGTTACACTCCAAGGTGTTCCCCAGGTTTCCTTGCCATTGCTTCGGTCTTCCGACTCTCGTTTAGTAGTTGTAGAAAAGTACACAGCATTAGGCCTACAAAATGGGTATGGGGTGGAGAGAGATGGTGTGTTACACTCCAAGGTGTTCCCCAGGTTGCCTTTCCTGAGCTTCTATCTTCAGGCTCTCATTAAATTGTGGTTAAATGGAACAACTGCATTTGGCGTACTAGTTGGTTTGGGGCCTACTATCGGTGTCTGCCACTCCTTGCTGTTCTCCTCCACTGAACAAAGCTGTGCCGCCTGTTTACTACGGTTGCCAATTTTGAACTGCATTTCGACTACTTACTGATTTGGCCCTACTCTCTGTGTCAGCCTCTCATTCCAGTTGTCCTCCACTGCAATGCCCCCTGGTTATTCCTGTGTTACCAATTTTGAACTGCATTTAGCCCACTTTCTTCTTTGGGCCTATATCTGTGTTTCCACTTCATCGTGCCCATTGCCCAGCCAGTGATAGATGAGTCTGCTGGTACATTGACCCATAACGCAACATTCCCCGTGCACGCTACACAACAACATTGTGACCCTGCTGAAAGTCAGGTTGCTCTTCCCGCATACCATACCACCTTACACGGGGACAAAGAGGAAGGTGCAGATGAAAGTGCAGGTTCCTTCATCAGGTGGGGGGAGGAATACTAGTTGGCGACGTCACTGGCACAGGGCCTCTCATAGTACGCAAAAGTGTTGCTGCCGGTGGGAGGCGCCCCCGCCGTGCAAACACACCGCTGTACTTTGAGGGGCCCTGTGCCAGTGCCAATGCCAACGAGTGGGCCCCCCCTGCTTGCTCAGGTTCACAGCACTTGCAAAGTTGAAATACTTACCTCTCCCTGCTCCACTGCCGTGACGTGGTCCAGATTTCCTGGGCCCACTAATTACTTGAACCAGCCCTACCCCCCACAACTTTAGCCAAATGACCCCCAATTTCAAATGCCTTCCAATTATTATAAGGTAAATTACGCTTGACAAGCTTCATTAAGAAGAATGGATGGTTTTGACATTAAAATGGGCACTCTAGGTGTTTTCCTGGCCCCCACTCACTGCCGACTATGCTGCCCCATTGACTTGCATTGGGTTTCGTGTTTCGGTCGATCCCGACTTTACGTCATAATCGGCCGATTTCACTCGACCCGACTTTGGACATAGTCGGGTTTCGCAAAACCCGGCTCGACTCTAAAAAGGTCAAGGTCGCTCAACTCTAGTCACGAGTGGTACTGCGGCTTCTGAGTTTCCTTCCTCAGGTGATGAGGTTAAATCGTTAGGTGCTGCTCTATTTAACTCCACCTAGTGCTTTGATCCTGGCCTCCAGTCAATGTTCTAGTATTGGTCTTGCTTCCTCCTGGATCGTTCCTGTGGCCTGTCTGCTCAGCATAAGCTAAGTTCTGCTTGTGTTACTTTTGTTGCTATATTTTCTGTCCAGCTTGCTTTTTTGGTTTTGCTTGCTTGCTGGAAGCTCTGAGATGCAGAGGGAGCACCTCCGTACCGTTAGTCGGTGCGGAGGGTCTTTTTGCCCCTCTGCGTGGTTGTTTGTAGGTTTTTGTGTTGACCGCAAAGCTATCTTTCCTATCCTCGGTCTATTCAGTAAGTCGGGCCTCACTTTGCTAAATCTATTTCATCTCTGTGTTTGTATTTTCATCTTACTCACAGTCATTATATGTGGGGGTCTGCCTTTTCCTTTGGGGAATTTCTCTGAGGCAAGGTAGGCTTATTTTTCTATCTTCAGGCTAGCTAGTTTCTCAGGCTGTGCCGAGTTGCATAGGGAGCGTTAGGCGCAATCCACGGCTGCCTCTAGTGTGGTTTGATAGGATTAGGGATTGCGGTCAGCAGAGTTCCCACGTCTCAGAGCTCGTCCTATGTTTTGTGGTTTTTGTCAGGTCACTTGTGTGCTCTGAACTTCAAGGTCCATTGTGGTTCTGAATTACCTATTCATAACAGTACTGGAGGCCCAAAGTACTATGCTTCTCAAAAGAGTGAAAAAAGAAGTTCTGAGACCATTTTTTTTTCTTTGCACTGTGTTTTGCCTTTTTTTCCCCCTAGACATTTGGGTGGTTCAGGACACAGGTGTGGTGATGGACATTAAAGGTCTGTCTTCATGTGTGGATCTTCTCACTGCAAGAGTACAAAATATTCAAGACTTTGTGGCTCAGAATTCTATGTTAGAACCAAGAATTCCTATTTCTGATTTGTTTTCTGGAGATAGAGCTAAATTTCTGAGTTTCAAAAATAATTGCAAACTGTTTCTGGCGTTGAAACCTCGCTCCTCTGGTGACCCAGTTCAACAAGTTAAGATCATTATTTCTTTATTACGTGGCAACCCTCAAGACTGGGCATTTTCCCTTGCGCCAGGAGATCCTGCATTATGTAATATTGATGCGTTTTTTCTGGCGCTCGGATTACTGTACGATGAACCTAATTCAGTGGATCAGGCAGAGAAAAATTTGCTGGCTCTGTGTCAGGGTCAGGATGAGATAGAGATTTATTGTCAGAAGTTTAGAAAGTGGTCTGTGCTCACTCAATGGAATGAATGTGCTTTGGCAGCAATCTTCAGAAAGGGTCTCTCTGAAGCCCTTAAGGATGTCATGGTGGGATTTCCTATGCCTGTTGGTCTGAATGAGTCTATGTCTTTGGCCATTCAGATCGGTCGACGCTTGCGTGAGCGTAAATCTGTGCACCATTTGGCGGTATTATCTGAGCATAAACCTGAGCCTATGCAGTGCGATAGGACTTTGACTAGAGCTTAAAGGCAGGAACACAGACGTCAGAATGGGCTGTGTTTCTACTGTGGTGATTCCACTCATGCTATCTCCGATTGTCCTAAGCGCACTGAGCGGTTCGCTAAGTCTGCCACCATTGGTACGGTACAGTCGAAATTTCTTTTGTCCGTTACTTTGATCTGCTCTTTGTCTTCCTATTCTGTCATGGCATTTGTGGATTCAGGCACTGCCCTGAATTTGATGGACTTGGAGTTTGCTAGGCGCTGTGGGTTTGTCTTGGAGCCCTTGCAGTGTCTTATTCCATTGAGAGGAATTGATGCTACGCCTTTGGCCAAGAATAAGCCTCAGTATTGGACCCAGCTGACCATGTGCATGGCTCCTGCGCACCAGGAGGATATTCGCTTTCTGGTGTTGCAAAATCTGCATGATGTGGTCGTGTTGGGGTTGCCATGGCTACAAGTCCATAACCCAGTATTAGATTGGAAATCAATGTCTGTGTCCAGCTGGGGTTGTCAGGGGGTACATGGTGATGTTCCTTTTCTGTCTATCTCATCATCCACCTCTTCTGAGGTCCCAGAGTTCTTGTCTGATTACCGGGATGTATTCGATGAGCCCAAGTCCAATGCCCTACCTCCGCATAGGGATTGTGATTGTGCTATCGAGTTGATTCCTGGTAGTAAGTTTCCTAAGGGTCGACTGTTTAATTTATCTGTACCTGAGCACGCCGCTATGCGGAGTTACGTAAAAGAATCCTTGGAGAAGGGTCATATTCGGCCGTCGTCATCTCAATTGGGAGCAGGGTTCTTTTTTGTGGCCAAGAAGGATGGTTCGCTTAGACCTTGTATTGATTACCGCCTTCTAAATAAAATCACGGTCAAATTTCAGTACCCCTTGCCGCTGCTATCTGATTTGTTTGCTCGGATTAAGGGGGCTAGTTGGTTCACCAAGATAGATCTTCGTGGTGCAAATAATCTTGTGCGTATTAAACGAGGCGATGAATGGAAAACTGCATTTAATACGCCCGAGGGCCATTTTGAGTACCTAGTTATGCCATTCGGACTTGCCAATGCTCCATCAGTATTTCAGTCCTTTATGCATGACATCTTCCGAGTGTACCTGGATAAATTCCTGATTGTATACTTGGATGATATTTTGGTCTTCTCGGATGATTGGGAGTCTCATGTGAAGCAGGTCAGAATGGTGTTCCAGGTCCTGCGTGCTAATTCTTTGTTTGTGAAGGGATCAAAGTGTCTCTTTGGTGTTCAGAAGGTTTCATTTTTGGGGTTCATTTTTTCCCCTTCTACCATCGAGATGGACCCTGTTAAGGTCCAGGCCATTTATGATTGGACTCAGCCGACATCTCTGAAGAGTCTGCAAAAGTTCCTTGGCTTTGCTAATTTTTATCGTCGCTTCATCTGTAATTTTTCTAGCATTGCTAAACCATTGACCGATTTGACCAAGAAGGGTGCTGATGTGGTCAATTGGTCTTCTGCTGCTGTGGAAGCTTTTCAAGAGTTAAAGCGTCGTTTTTCTTCTGCCCCTGTGTTGTGTCAACCAGATGTTTCGCTTCCATTCCAGGTTGAGGTTGATGCTTCTGAAATTGGAGCGGGGGCTGTTTTGTCGCAAAGAGGTGCTGATTGCTCGGTGATGAAGCCATGCGCCTTCTTTTCCAGGAAGTTTTCGACTGCTGAGCGAAATTATGATGTTGGCAATCGAGAGTTGCTGGCCATGAAGTGGGCATTCGAGGAGTGGCGTCATTGGCTTGAAGGAGCTAAGCATCGCGTGGTGGTCTTGACTGATCACAAGAACTTGACTTATCTCGAGTCTGCCAAACGGTTGAATCCTAGACAGGCTCGTTGGTCGCTGTTTTTCTCCCGTTTTGACTTTGTGGTTTCGTACCTTCCGGGCTCTAAAAATGTGAAGGCGGATGCCCTGTCTAGGAGTTTTGTGCCTGACTCTCCGGGTTTGCCTGAGCCGGCGGGTATTCTCAAAGAGGGAGTAATTGTGTCTGCCATCTCCCCTGATTTGCGGCGGGTGCTGCAAAAATTTCAGGCTAATAAACCTGATCGTTGCCCAGCAGAGAAACTGTTTGTCCCTGATAGGTGGACGAATAAAGTTATCTCTGAGGTTCATTGTTCGGTGTTGGCTGGTCATCCTGGAATCTTTGGTACCAGAGATTTGGTGGCTAGATCCTTTTGGTGGCCGTCTCTGTCGCGGGATGTGCGTTCTTTTGTGCAGTCCTGTGGGATTTGTGCTCGGGCTAAGCCCTGCTGTTCTCGTGCCAGTGGGTTGCTTTTGCCCTTGCCGATCCCGAAGAGGCCTTGGACACATATCTCTATGGATTTTATTTCGGATCTCCCCGTCTCTCAAAAAATGTCGGTCATTTGGGTAGTTTGTGATCGCTTCTCTAAGATGATCCATTTGGTACCCTTGTCTAAATTACCTTCCTCCTCTGATTTGGTGCCATTGTTCTTCCAGCATGTGGTTCGTTTACATGGCATTCCAGAGAACATCGTTTCTGACAGAGGTTCCCAGTTTGTTTCAAGGTTTTGGCGAGCCTTTTGTGCTAGGATGGGCATTGATTTGTCTTTTTCCTCGGCTTTCCATCCTCAGACAAATGGCCAGACTGAACGAACCAATCAGACCTTGGAAACATATCTGAGATGTTTTGTTTCTGCTGATCAGGATGATTGGGTGTCCTTTTTGCCGTTGGCTGAGTTCGCCCTTAATAATCGGGCCAGCTCGGCTACCTTGGTTTCATCATTTTTCTGCAATTCTGGGTTCCATCCTCGTTTCTCTTCAGGGCAGGTTGAGTCTTCGGACTGTCCTGGTGTGGATACTGTGGTGGACAGGTTGCAGCGGATTTGGACTCATGTAGTGGACAATTTGACCTTGTCCCAGGAGAAGGCTCAACGTTTCGCTAATCGCAGATGCTGTGTGGGTCCCCGACTTCGTGTTGGGGATTTGGTTTGGTTGTCATCTCGTTATATTCCTATGAAGGTTTCCTCTCCTAAGTTTAAGCCTCATTTCATTGGTCCGTATAGGATTTCTGAGGTTCTTAATCCTGTGTCTTTTCGTTTGACCCTTCCAGATTCTTTTTCCATCCATAACGTATTCCATAGGTCATTGTTGCGGAGATACGTGGCGCCTGTGATTCCATCTGTTGATCCTCCTGCCCCGGTTTTGGTGGAGGGGGAGTTGGAGTATATAGTGGAGAAGATTTTGGATTCTCGTGTTTCGAGACGGAAACTCCAGTATCTGGTTAAGTGGAAGGGTTATGGTCAGGAAGATAATTCCTGGGTCTTTGCCTCTGATGTCCATGCTGCCGATCTTGTTCGTGCCTTTCATATGGCTCATCCTGGTCGGCCTGGGGGCTCTGGTGAGGGTTCGGTGACCCCTCCTCAAGGGGGGGTACTGTTGTGAATTCTGTGATCAAGCTACCTCCTGTGGTCACGAGTGGTACTGCGGCTTCTGAGTTTCCTTCCTCATGTGATGAGGTTAAATCGTTCGGTGCTGCTCTATTTAACTCCACCTAGTGCTTTGATCCTGGCCTCCAGTCAATGTTCTAGTATTGGTCTTGCTTCCTCCTGGATCGTTCCTGTGGCCTGTCTGCTCAGCATAAGCTAAGTTCTGCTTGTGTTTCTTTTGTTGCTATATTTTCTGTCCAGCTTGCTTTTTTGGTTTTGCTTGCTTGCTGGAATCTCTGAGACGCAGAGGGAGCACCTCCGTACCGTTAGTCGGTGCGGAGGGTCTTTTTGCCCCTCTGCGTGGTTGTTTGTAGGTTTTTGTGTTGACCGCAAAGCTATCTTTCCTATCCTCGGTCTATTCAGTAAGTCGGGCCTCACTTTGCTAAATCTATTTCATCTCTGTGTTTGTATTTTCATCTTACTCACAGTCATTATATGTGGGGGGCTGCCTTTTCCTTTGGGGAATTTCTTTGAGGCAAGGTAGGCTTATTTTTCTATCTTCAGGCTAGCTAGTTTCTCAGGCTGTGCCGAGTTGCATAGGGAGCGTTAGGCGCAATCCACGGCTGCCTCTAGTGTGGTTTGATAGGATTAGGGATTGCGGTCAGCAGAGTTCCCACGTCTCAGAGCTCGTCCTATGTTTTGTGGTTTTTGTCAGGTCACTTGTGTGCTCTGAACTTCAAGGTCCATTGTGGTTCTGAATTACCTATTCATAACAGTACTGGAGGCCCAAAGTACTATGCTTCTCAATAGAGGGAAAAAAAGAAGTTCTGAGACCATTTTTTTTTCTTTGCACTGTGTTTTGCCTTTTTTTTCCCCTAGACATTTGGGTGGTTCAGGACACAGGTGTGGTGATGGACATTAAAGGTCTGTCTTCATGTGTGGATCTTCTCACTGCAAGAGTACAAAATATTCAAGACTTTGTGGCTCAGAATTCTATGTTAGAACCAAGAATTCCTATTTCTGATTTGTTTTCTGGAGATAGAGCTAAATTTCTAAGTTTCAAAAATAATTGCAAACTGTTTCTGGCGTTGAAACCTCGCTCCTCTGGTGACCCAGTTCAACAAGTTAAGATCATTATTTCTTTATTACGTGGCGACCCTCAAGACTGGGCATTTTCCCTTGCGCCAGGAGATCCTGCATTATGTAATATTGATGCGTTTTTTCTGGCGCTCGGATTACTGTACGATGAACCTAATTCAGTGGATCAGGCAGAGAAAAATTTGCTGGCTCTGTGTCAGGGTCAGGATGAGATAGAGATTTATTGTCAGAAGTTTAGAAAGTGGTCTGTGCTCACTCAATGGAATGAATGTGCTTTGGCAGCAATCTTCAGAAAGGGTCTCTCTGATGCCCTTAAGGATGTCATGGTGGGATTTCCTATGCCTGTTGGTCTGAATGAGTCTATGTCTTTGGCCATTCAGATCGGTCGACGCTTGCGTGAGCGTAAATCTGTGCACCATTTGGCGGTATTATCTGAGCATAAACCTGAGCCTATGCAGTGCGATAGGACTTTGACTAGAGCTTAAAGGCAGGAACACAGACGTCAGAATGGGCTGTGTTTCTACTGTGGTGATTCCACTCATGCTATCTCCGATTGTCCTAAGCGCACTGAGCGGTTCGCTAAGTCTGCCACCATTGGTACGGTACAGTCGAAATTTCTTTTGTCCGTTACTTTGATCTGCTCTTTGTCTTCCTATTCTGTCATGGCATTTGTGGATTCAGGCGCTGCCCTGAATTTGATGGACTTGGAGTTTGCTAGGCGCTGTGGGTTTGTCTTGGAGCCCTTGCAGTGTCTTATTCCATTGAGAGGAATTGATGCTACGCCTTTGGCCAAGAATAAGCCTCAGTATTGGACCCAGCTGACCATGTGCATGGCTCCTGCGCACCAGGAGGATATTCGCTTTCTGGTGTTGCAAAATCTGCATGATGTGGTCGTGTTGGGGTTGCCATGGCTACAAGTCCATAACCCAGTATTAGATTGGAAATCAATGTCTGTGTCCAGCTGGGATTGTCAGGGGGTACATGGTGATGTTCCATTTCTGTCTATCTCATCATCCACCTCTTCTGTTTTATGGCCCCCATAAGATGCTCCATAGTATATGCCCCGTACACTGCTCCATAAATGTTGATGGCCCCCATAAGATGCTCCATAGTATATGCCCCGTACGCTGTTCCATAAATGTTGATGGCCCCCATAAGATGCTCCATAGTATATGCCCCCATACACTGCTCCATAATTGTTGATGGCCCCCATAAGATGCTCCATAGTATATGCCCCGTATACTGCTGCGATATATAAAAAAAAAATAACATACTCACCTATCGTCGCTGGGCGCCGAGTGCTGGGGGGCCTGAGCAGGCGGGGAAACCGGCGCGCTGTGGAGGTCAGGTGCTGGAGTCGCTGCCAGCTCAGGCCCCCGACACTTGCTATAGTCACCTGGCCCTGATCCAGCGCTGCGTGCCGCTCCGTGTTCCGGGTCCTCTGGCTGTGACTGTTTAGTCAGAGGTCGGCACGCATTAAGCGCGTCATCGCGCCCTCTGAACTGTGAACGTCACAGGCAGAGGACCCGAAAGATGGAGCGACGCGCAGCGCTGGAACGGGACAGGTGAATATAGCCGATACTCACCCTCCTGCCACGTCCCTGCTTCTCCGTTGGAGATCGCATTGTGCGTTCAGTGCTTACGCATACCGCGATCTCCAGGGCTGCGTCACTCTGTGGGGTCCAGACTGCGCCGGTGCTTGCGCTTGCTCAGTCTATAAAGGCTTCGGACAGAGTGACGCTCCCAGCCTTATATTATAGATGTTTTAGTCTATTGATTTGTTTTGATACATGTATTTTTTAATACAATTGTGTGATTTTTTTAAACAGACCATTACTCCTGTTTTTGCTGGTGTTTGTCTTGGATGTAGAAGGCAGTAATGTAATTATTTTCATGGATGCAGAGAGCATTATTATAATTGCACTCTAAATGCCATCTTCATACTATCCTTCTGCATCATTCCGAGGTTGGGATGTCTTTTTTTCCATAATTTCCTTTCCTTATTCGAATATGATACAACTTATCAGCTCGGAGGAGAATTAGGTATTTAATCTTATAATATGGGTAAGAGATGATTTTTACAGCGATGTTCTCATTTAACTTCAGATGGGGGCTCTGCCTTACTTCTATTACCTATATATTATATTGCTCATTAATTCCACCCACTGACAGTCAATTAGACTCCTTTATGAACAAACACAAAGAACAAGTTATAAAATTTGATCTTTTTAAGCCTTATTATTTAGTCATCAAGCACATTGCGCAGAACGGCAGAAGTTTCACAACTGCAAAACTATTTCTGCTGCAATCCGCGATTTAATTGATCCATTCATTTTGCTCTCAGCTCTGGGAAGCCGCTAGAATATCATTTGGCAGATTTCAAGCTAATATGAATTATTTATTGACGTCAAACTATTTTTGTTTTAGTCACTTGAAACATGGTGTTATTATATCGGACCTATAAATAGTTCAATATTACATCATTTCTGGTTGGTTGCCGATCACGCAACAAAGGGTGAAAAATAAAAAAAGGAATTTAAGGTGTTCGTTCTGGGATTAGATGGGTCTGATGATTTTCCCGAGACCATGTCTGGCTGCTCTACCGCAAGATGTCGCCAGTATTATAAATGGCACAGATTTTAGTTAGGTGCCAGCGGGGTTTATTTAAAGGGAATCTGTCCGCAAGGGTTTGCTATCTCATCAGAGAGCAGGATAATGTAGAGAAAAAGATCCTGATTTCAGTGATGTGCTACTTAGTTTATTGGATGCAGCAGTTCTGATGCAAATAGAGTCTATAGATGTAAGATGAAGCAGAGCTAAGAAAGCTGCCCCCGCCCACACCCCTGTTCAGCAGCTTTCTGTGTACATTGTATATAGACAGTAAGCTGCTAATCAGCGCTCTGGGTGTGGTTGGACATTCATGTGGGCAGCCAGTCCAGAAGAGTTAGGGTAAGTTCACACTAGGCGTTTTTTTTTTCTGCAGCACAACCTGATCTCTTGGCAAGAAAGAAGCTGCAGAAAAAAAGCTGCTTTCCTCAGTTATCCTTGTCTTTTTTTCATTTCATTTTTGTGCATTTTTTGCAGTTGTTTTGGCATGCTAGATTTGTCTCTTGTGCATGCTGATAAAGTTTAGTGTTGAAAAAAAATCAGGTTTTAGCACACAAAAACTGAGCAAAACCTGATATTTGCGTTTTTTCACCACCCATTCAAGTAAGTGGGTGAAAAATTCTGAAAAAATGCTGAAAAAAGTGACATGCTCTATGTCCAAAAAACCATGCAAAGCACAAAACACTGATGAGGAAAAAAAACCAAGGTGTGTGAACGAGATTTCTGAAATCTCATATGCTTTGCTGGTACTGTAAAACACCGCTGCAAAAACACCTAGTGTGAACTTAGCCTGCTGATAACACACTCCTTATATAATGTGTGTAAAGAACGAGAGAAGAAAGCTGGAACGAAGGAAACATGGAAAGAAACATGGAAAGAAAGGGGGAACGAAGGAAAGATGGAAGGAAACATGGAAAGAAAGGTAAATTTGGAGAGAAAGAAGGAAATTGGGAAAGAAAGAGGGAACGATGGAAGAAAGGAAGGAATAATGGAGAGAAAGAAGGAAAAGAAGATGAAAGAAGGAAGAAAGATAGAAAAAAAGATGGAAAGTAGTAAAGATGGAAGGAAGTGAAGATGGGAAAAAAGATGGAAATTTGCAAGGAAAGATGGAAGGAAAGAAAGATGGAAAGAAAGAGGTAAAGATGATAAGAAGGAAGGAAAGATGGAAAGAAAGAGGGAGAGATGGAAAGAAGGAAAAAAAGATGGAAAGAAGGGAGAAAAGGTGGAAAGAAAGAAGGAAATGAAGATGAAAGAAAGGAGGAAAGGTGGAAAGAAGGTAGGAAAGAATGAAAGAAAAAAATGCATATTTAGATACATGAATAGTTACATTCATTGACATATGAAGACAGATAAGGAAATAGTGAATGTACTATGTGTGAAATATTGAAATAGATAGATGATATACATGGAAAAAAGAAGGGGAAAAAAAAAGAAAAAACTAAATGAAAAAATTAAAATGAAGACAAAAATATAAACAGAAAAAGGGGGAGAAAAAGAGAGGAAGGAAGAACGGAAATGAGATAGATAGATAGATAGATAGATAGATAGATAGATAGATAGATAAATAGATAGATAGATAGATAAATAGATAGATAGATAGATAGATAGATAGATAGATAGATAGATAGATATTCTTGAGCTACTTTCACATTTCTGTTTTTGGGAATCCGTCACAATGCGTCGTTTTGGGAAAAAAACGTATCCTGCAAATTTTCCCTCAGGATGCGTTTTTTTCCCATAGACTTGTATTGCCGACGGATCGTGACGTATGGCCACACGTTGCGTCCGTCGTGCACTGGTTGCATCGGGCTTTGGCGGCCCGTCAGCACAGAAAAACGTTCAAGGGAAAGTTTTTCTGTACGTGGCATCCAGTGTTTCAGACTGCCCATGCCCGGCAGGAAATATCGCTCTCACGATCTTTCCTCACCCTGCAGTCTGACGGAAATGTGAAAGCACACACTTCCGTCGGTACGTCGCGCCGACGCTTCGTGACGGCCCCGCGCCGATGGAAATGTGAAAGAAGCCTTAGAGGTGCGTTCTTTTTGCTCTCTAACTTTTCGGAAAGGTACCATAGATCTGTTCATAGAGCGCTTTTCTCAGTGATCTCATCTTTTGTACATTTTTACCTTTCTCTTTACGCCTCTTTATTGATGGCGGCTCTTCATTTAGAAGCTGATCAATATTGGTGCCGTGCTGACAGGCGGCTCATTAGGAGACCGTTCTGCAGTTACCAAATGTGTAATAACCCTCCACTGATAAGACGAGTTATGGCTGCTCGTATCGCCACCATTAAGCAGGTTGATTTTGCAAGGCACAATCAGCAGATACTGGATGTAAAATCCATGCAGGGAGGGCACTGGAAGGACCGCCGTCCATATTTCTGTGCATCGATTGACAGGGTAAAACAGATACTGATTTTCTGCAGAGATAACAAGATGCATTTATATTAGTAATTCCCAATTTACAGCAATGTGCCTGATAAAGATCCAGGATTGGTGTGACGGTGTGCCGCATCTCAACTATTCTCCATCATCACGAGATTGCAAAATGGCTAAAAGGATTATTGAGAACACATTCATAGCGGCTCACGAAATGTAGGGGTTCACATATTTTAAAGCTCATATTTTAAGAGCTGAAAAATGTATTTAGATAAATACACAATTTTATCTGAGAAATCTTTTTTGCTCCACTTCTCCTTCTCACTGCCTCCTGAACTAATCATTCACTCCGAAAAACTGAAAAAATCTAGTCATTTAAAAACAACACGGGACTTCAAAATTTTAGCTAAATATTGAAGTTCTAAAGATTGGAGAAGGAGAGGAGAAGAGTCAAATACATTATCAGAGTTATATTCAGATGGATCTTATGCTTTGTAATTGTGGTTTATTTCACCAGATTGGTGTGTTTACAGCTACTCTGCTCCGTACTGCTGAATAATTTGCTCAATGCTGCTGCCACCTGGTATGTGTTTTATCTGATTGCTGAGCTGGATTCACAGCTAGACTGCTTGATACTGTGGTATAACTTCCTCTACATTGCTGTTGCATTGTATCGTTTTAGCTTTCCCCAATGCTGGATTCGCTGCTACACTACTCAGTATTGCTGTATAATAACCTCTATTTTGCTGCTTTTCAGTAACTTTTTTGTCCACCCCCTTTGCTTCAGCTATACTACTCAGTACTGCTATGTAATGCCCTCCATTCTGCCGCTGCTTTTTAGTAAGTGATTTATCTCATCCCAGAGTTGTATTCACAGCTGGACTGCTCAGTACTGCCATATAAAGTCCTACTTGCTATTGCTGCTTCTGATCATGTGCTACATAGGGACAAGAGAGGAGAAATCCCTCAGGTCTGTGTATGTTGTTTATGGGATACATCATAATAGCTCATCTCCACCCACTGCCTCAGAGAGAACTGAAAATTCGAGCTAGAGCTTCAGCGACTTTACATGATTAGCTGCATGCATGTACATGAGGGATAACACTAAGACTTGTATCCTGGAAAATGCAGGATACAAGTCTTTGTGTTATCCCTCATGTACATGCATGCAGCTTATCATGTAAAGTCCCTGAACTTATGCTTCAGAACTATTCAAGAATTCAGTGCTCTTTATCAGGAAAATAAGTTTGTTTTTTCTAGATACTAGCTTCCAGACATCTGCAGATCCACTGGTTGAACATTGTTTTGTATGGCCCAAGGAGCAGGATTTATATGGATATAGATGTGGATGGTTTATTGTGGAGGAGCCTTAACTCAAGTAGAACTTTATCCTACAGCAACAAAGGGCATAATGTACTGTGCTGGACGGGAGGACAATCCCGTACAGTAACAGAAAAGTGCACTAATGGCCATCATGACTTTGATATTTCTTCCAGAACCAATTGTAGCGTGCGTTTCAAACACAGAGCAATCTGCCTTATGTCAAGTCAAGGAACCGCATGGAGACTCAAACCACAAGGCTTTCAGGCTCTCACAGATGGGGCACAGGCGATCCAGGCTAGATTCCTTCGTTACAGACTGTCTGGTTCCAGTCAACACAATACACCACCTGGTTTGGCAGTGAGAGCTCAGATCCAGACACTGACCACCTGATAATGAGACGGTACGTGTCCAACTGGCCATAGATCACAAGAACTGGCCCTAAAATTAGGTCCAGCATGGGTTTATGCAGTGCTCATGTAAATGTGCACTGTCACTTGATATATGGGTAGGAAATGCCACAAACGTCCAATCGAAGCAAGTCCTACCTGCCACTGGGACCTACTGGAGCCTCAACATGCATCCTTGTCTGTCTGGCCATGCACACACTGCTTATTCATCTCTATGGCAACTCTTAAAGTTTTTCGACATTAATGGTGGAGACAAATGGGTTGTCTCTGCATATTCGAGTGCTTTTTGGACTTATTATATAAACATTCCCAGTTGGGAAGACCCCTGTAACCAGGTAATAAAGATCATATGTGATAAGATTAGGCCAATATCACCCACATGTATGCCGCATCAGTAAATGATGATGATCCCAACCAAATTATTGGGGGTTACTGCACACCATGCATATCTATTACAATGCCCCCAAAGTGGCTAACATAGCATTTTCTGATTGAATGAAGGATGCCTTTCACTTGACCATTTGTCAAAAGACGATATTATTGTGAAAATATGGGTTGCACGTCACTCATACAAGGACAAACCAATGACCTTGACTAGCGATGAAAACAACACAAGCCATACCTGGCTCCGAACTGAACAGCTCTGAAAAGCTTGAGCGGTGAAGAAGCTACTCAAGGATATTAAATCAAGTCCCTGCACCCTAAGGAGTAACATGACAACGAAGCCAATGTTATAGAAGGAAGGGAAGTCTGTGCTGGTGGTCTCTATGGAACGTGCACATCTTATGAATGCGTAATGTGCTTTGCATGTTAAGGGGATGTTTCATGAACAACATACAAGATGCACAGAGAAGTGTAAGATCAATAGTGGTCCAGTGAAGGAGACTACTTTCAATCCAGGGAATGGGGGATCCACAGTCTCCTGTGTGTGGAGTAGTAGTGAGCATGTGCGACCACTGCTCTTCTAGATAGTTAATGGAGCAGTAGTGGGCATGTGCGAACACTGCTCTTAAAGATAGTGAATGGAGCAGTGGTTGCACATGCTCAGTAACACATCATCTACATAAAGACTTTAAGATCCCAGTTTTCTTGAGTGATGGACATTGCAGCCATCAGACCCCCAGCAATCGTACATTTCTCACCTATACAGTGGACATACGCTTTTCCCAGTGAAGGTCATCAGATAATATTCTGGGGACACCAAAGATGTTCCTTATATATGTGAATCATGCATAACTGGTATTAGACCACTGGTGGTATTTAGTCACTGTGGTTAATTTTGGGCACTGTATATGTTGGTATTATTTAAGTACTTTATAGTAGATTTATTTTGACACTGTTGTTGTACATTTGGTATTATTTGGGAACTGTGTGGTGGCATTTTATTATTTGATCACTGACTGGTGGTTAAACTTAAGCACGTATGTTGGTATTATTTGGGCACTGTTTGGGGCTAGGATAGGACTGTATAGTGGAATTACTTGGGTACTGCACAGGATCTTGGTATTTTGACACTGCATGTTGGTATTATTTGGGCAATGCACATTGGTTATTGTTCGGTACTGTATAGTGAGCACTGCATGGTGGTATTAATTAGCACTGTATGTTGGTTATATTTGGGCAGTATATGGTGCTATTGGGCACTGTATAATGACATTGCTTCTTATCATAGCCTGGCATTTACTAAGTATCTGAGTAATAGTATCATACATTGCTATCACGTATGTTATATTTGCAGTGTGTGTTTGTGTCAGGACTGTACAATTTTGCTTTCAAGCAGCTATTTTGCGCAGCATTATGCTCGGTGCTTCCCATCAGGCACAGGCACTGCTATCTGTGCATCTGACAGTTCACCATATGGGTGCAATACTCAATTATGTGTATATTTGCTGTGTGCACCATGAATACTCTCAACCTCTGCAGCATCTACACTACATCTCTCAGTATCTACACCAAACGCTTCTGTTGCCAGTATTTACCAAAAAGTAGAGACTCTCTGGCCCCTCCAAGATGTTACATGCAGGTAAGCATTGTCACGTTACGATTTAGGGGAATATAATTACCTGCTATGGTTTAGTATCGCAGCGCTAGGAAGAATATGAGGGACATTCACCTATATAAGAATAGTATTGTGACGCAGTGAGAATAACTCGTCTGAATGCCGGCTCCTGACTGCGCAGCACGGATTCTCCATATTATCTCATCTTTTTATTATAGGCCCAGTGATGGGAACCTTTAGACCTCCACAAATTGGACGTGTCCTTGTGTCTGCACTCCTGACACTATCTGACACTATCTGCTCCTTCGTGAGGCTTCAGCACATGATAAGGACCCTCGGCCATCACTTTCCTATATTTCACAAGCAGTTGTAAAATCCAGTTTGCCAGTAAAGCGACGGCTGGGCCGTGTCCCTAGACTGTAAGGATGGGAGCAGGATTAATTCATCTCATAGGTAATACAACCCAGATAATCGTCTGAACCGAGACGTGTTTATTACAAGTAATTTATTAGGTGGAAGTCAATGGACACGGAGACTGTTCATGCTAAACAAAATCATGGGGTACAATCTTAAAAGATATCTGGAAAAATATTTAACAGTTAATCCATTCAGAACTCAGAATTAATTTTATCCGATCAGAGCTCAGAATTAATTTTATCCAATCAGAGCTCAGCAGTATTTTTCGTAAAGTGTTAATGTGTAATGTGGGTATAGCGTAGGATAAGCTGAGGACAACGTCAGATGTAGAATAAGGATAATAGACTTAGCATATACAATAGGAAATGGTTAAGGATAGAACTAGCCCAGTGGGGGTACTAGTGTTGTTAAAGGGAGGCACTTCTGGTTAGGAGGAGTTCAGTGTCAGTTAGTGAAGTGATTAGTGAAAGCCAATTTCAGGTGCGGTGGGCTGCTAGAGGCAGCATGGCCCAACCGTTCAAGCAGTGAGAGCTTGAATACAGTTTTCTGATGGACATTCCTACAGCATCTGGAGCCTAGGGCTCGGGCTAGGTACCATGGGGCGGGCCTGGTCTTCGTACATCTGTAGACGTGGAATTACAGCGGTAGAACAGATGACAGGGCTGGAGAGGAGTTATACTAAGAAGGAAGGAAGTACAAGTTGCTGTGCCCACTCCCACCTGTACCCACCTGATGAAGTTGAACTGTTTAGTAAAAGCTTGACTGTTACAAAGATCTTGGTGTCCCATGCATTGTTTTTAGCGGCTCCAGAGGACGAGGCCTGGAGACAGTGGAGACCTGCAGCCTACACGTGAGTGTGATGCACCCCACACCCTCCAGCACACTGAGACTGGGACACCTCTTGTATGTAAAGTGCCTGAGTGAAACCGTGCAGCAGCTCGGTCGCGACTACCACTCTCGGCCACTTTACAGCAGTGTAAGGGTTAAAGGAGGGAGATAAACAGAAGTGTGCGGCTACTAAACATCATGGTGGACAGTGAAGTGCGGCTCTAGTTCACAATTAGATTGAATTATTATTATTTTTACTTCCAGCAAGGGGGTAGCTATAGTGGGGGTGCAGCGCCCCAGAGATCTGGTCGTTGCAGTATGACACTCTGCCACTGAGGGGAGTGATGGTACGTCTGATGGCACTGAAGGAATTCTACTGACCAGGTATCACCAGCACACATTACACTTCACACTCCGGCCACTAGGGGGAGCCAAAGGCTTTATTTATTGGGCCACTCCTCACACTGGTAAAACTAGGGGTTGGATAGAAAGTTAGTCAGAAGCTGACTGGGTTGGATTCAGGCAACATCCCGTGGCAGGGGGTGTTGCAGGGAGAAGACACAGGGGGGTCCCTGTCAGGCGTGGGAACCTGGCAGGCACCTAGCGACCAGAATAGAATGTTACAGAACCGCGCCTGCACACCCCGCGGCAGTATCCTAAGAAAGAGACACGAAGCAACGGATATTGTGAGACAGTGAGAAACGAGATCAAGCACAAAGGAGAACCAGTAGGAGTCGTGCCGTGAGACCGAGGCAACATCCTACTGAGGCGCGTAGCCGGTGGCTGGAACACCGAGGGAGTAACTGACTCTACACCTTACTTCAAACTCCGCAGGACAGTTAATTATAGGTTGGCTGTCTCACCTAAACACCTAGAAGACATAGGGGGCAACAGTGGGAGAGGGGCGTCTCTAGGGTCCTGGAAGACCTCCAGGCCTTCCCGTCATACGGGTGCGTCCTAGCCATAACATACCTGGGGGACGTTGAACTAGAAACATCTGGAACACATTAGAAAGAACGAACGAACGAGAACAGAAGTTGTGAGGACTATTCCGAATGCTCAGCAGGGTAGCACTACAACACACAGGCGCTATTGGTAGGCAACGATTTCCACCTGCAGAGGGAATTCTGGAAGTGCCCATGGGACCGGCCGGTCTCAGATAGCCCTGTTAAGCGTGCTCTGGATTGCGGATCCTGAAGTCTTCAGTAAAGAGGTAAAGAGACTGCAACCTTGTGTCCTCGTTATTGACTGCACCTCACACCATCACCATCCACCTTACTGGGAAGCCCTGGGGACATACTTCACCTGTGGGAAGGTATACCATCCAGCTGCCATTCCATCACCCCAGCGGACCCCACAGCAGCGTCGGTCACCCTGACCGAACACCACAGGTGGCGTCACGAATCACTGACAGACTGTACCACCTTTATTGGACGCCCCTTAGCAGGGTCGCGGACCGGGTCTAGCCACCGTGACAGCATTAGAACCGAACCAGAGAGGCCCGGTACCGAGAACTCGTGGCCCTGTGTCTAGGGGCGCACCAGGGGCAGGTTCAGCCGTCACACATAAGAGGCCTAAAAGTTCCTCCTAACTAGCCCATTGCAGTGGGGGCCCTGTTACATGATTTGCATTGGGGCCCTGGAACATCCAGTGTATCCACTGCGACCACTTATCTGGGGTTCTAGCATTACAGATTTTACCACTGTATTACTGCTTGTGATGGAAACTGACGTCCATTGGAGAGACAGTGGAATAAGCCAGCAGAGAAGTGTTTTTTGGGGGTTTTTTTCTATCATTTTGCTATCCTATGTTTATTCTCTCTGACTCCAGGGCATAATGAGACACCTTTTCAGGCCACATTTAAGTAAACTAAATTCATATGGAAAAAAAGTCCCAATCCACAGTCACATCTGTTAGAAAGCAAACACTAAAAACACAAAATATTGAAAAGGTGCAGCAATAAGTAAATAAAATGACATTCGTTATATCTGTCTCCTTCTTTCCTTTGATTTTATTCTCACATTGCAATAATAAAAGTGAAATGATATCAATAATTCTCCTATATGAGTCCCAAGATATCCGGCATCTTCCCCAGATCCCACTTCTGACACTTGAGTCTGCTTGTAAGACAACTAGCGGCAGCATAAGCCCCGCCCACTGTCCCGCCACAAAACAAAACCAGGAATACAGTGCTCCTCCTACTGTAGCTAAGCCACACCTCTCAGCTGTCAGCCAATCAGAGGTGAAAGGGATGAGAAAAAAATTAAAGGAGTTGTCCTGTTTTATAGATTACTCCATAATTTCCGGGATAAAAAAAGAGCTTTACTCATCCATCCAGGAGCCAACACTGTCAGTTGCCGCTGCTTCAGTTTTCAACAGTGACATCACACTGACAGCACTGCAGCTAATCACTGAGCTCAGTAAATGACTGCAGGACTGTGAATGTGACATCATTGCTAAAGTCTTTCAACAAAGCCAGAAGCAGCGTGAGAGGAAGCACTGAACCCCGAGAGCTCAGTTTTAGGGATTTCTCCTTCAACCACTTGTTTCTACATGACTGACTTTCTGGAGCTGAGAAAGGTCCTACCGACTTGACACATTAGGTTTAGTGTATACTTATTGGATTTTTAGGATTTCATATTGGCAGCATTAGTGTTGGACATATTTTTCTTTCCGGTAAAAAGATGCGAAAATTTGTTTGAGTGTTTCATGGTCCCTTGGAAGATTTACAGTGTGTACCGGCAGAATGATGTGACGGAAATATTATGCATTCTCCCTGCCTTGCAGAATCCCGCCAGAAGCCCCATTAAAATGTAGTTTTTATCACCATAAAGAAGCATTTAATGTAGATTAGTCTGTGCGTGCCCGGCCTACCTTCTGCTGCCGCCCCACACATGTCTCCTTCTATAGTAATACTAACCCATCATGCTTCGTTCCACCGAATGATGACAATAATGTGTAATGAGCTTAAATATCTTCCAGTGAATGAAAAGCACAGAACATCCTGACTATGGAGACGCTAAAGAATATAAAAGGCAATACAAATAATAGTGCGCAGTAACCACAGAATTCCAAATGGCTCAGTGATTTGCCTAAAGCGTACCTGTCATTTCAGGAGGCAGAATGTACTGTATATATATGAGGAATAACACTACTTCTGATCATTTTATGACTAACATTCTGAAATTCTCACCAGTTTTCCCCTCTGCAGTTTCTATCTCTAACTTTCAGTTGTATCTGAGCTAGTAGGTAGGGTCTAAGTGTGATTATGTCTGCTACACACAACACACACATACATGAGGGATTACTGCTCTCCTGTCTTTACGCAGCACATTTTCAGAAGTGGCAGCAGTATGGGAAATATTCTACAGCAGTACTGAGTAGTGTAGCTGTGAATCCAGCATTGCAGTGAGGTAATACATACTTACTATAAAACAGCAGCATGGAAGACTTTATAGAGTGTTATTATGAAGTGTAGCTATGAATACACTTCTGAGGCAAGATAAAAACACTAACTATAAACAAGCTTTGGAATGGATGACATTATATAGTAGTGCTAAGCAGTGTAGCTGTGAATCTAACTTTGGAGCACAGTGTAACTGTGAATCCAGCATTGCAGTGAAATAGTACACACTAGAAAGCAGCATGAAAGTCATAGCGTGTAGCTATCAATTTAGTTATGGGGTGAGATAAAAACACTTCCTAGAAACAAGCTATGGCATGGAGGACATTATATAGTAGTGTTAAGCAGTGTAGCTGTGAATCCAGCTTTGGTGCATAATAAAATACCTGCTACAAAGCAGCAATGGAGGTCTATCAGTTTAGCTCCCTTTTTCTTCGTACGGTATTTGCTTTTCCCTCTCTCATTCACATATACTTCAATAGGAAACTACAATTTGGTGCCTCAGTGATCTGCAGGCCCTCTTGCTTTGCCCAGGATTAATTTTAGTTGTTTTTCAGAGTGAATGATAAATTGAGGTGGGAGGAAAAGAAGTGGCTCATAAGTGAAAAAACTAATAAATGATGAGATGAGCAAATTGAATTGATGCAGATCGAATTTGTATTGAATTTTATAAAGGAAAGATATATATCGTGGTACCGTGTTAGCCAGCGGATAGAAAAATATTTAGAATTGAGAGTCCTCGGTGGTTGATACCTTTTAATGGCTAACTGAAAAGATGGTAACAAATTGCAAGCTTCAAGACTACTCCGGTCTCTTCATCAGGCAAAGACTAAAAGAAATTCTGAAGAATCACATATTTATGCACAACACAGCACAGAAAAATGCCATAGTATTCTTAAACCAATGGTAAAGGATACACCCAGCTTCATTCAGCACACAACTGACCTACTGAATAAACTATCAGCAATAGGTCCTCTACCAGAAGGAACCATCCTGGCCACCATGGATGTGGAATCTTTGCACTCCAATATCCCACACCAGGATGGATTAAATGCCTGCAAAACACAGGGATTGATGCTGATTCTGTGGTGAAACTTATAAAATTCATCCTCACCCACAATTACTTTGAATTTGACAACATGATATTGTTATAGAAGACTGGCACAGCAATGGGAAGTAAAATGGCCCCACTGTATGCAAATCTTTTCATGGCCAAGCTTGAGGACTTTTGTCCTCATGTCCCATTAGGCCTCTGGCGTACTACCGCTACATTGATGACATTTTAATCATCTGGATGGAATACGAGCAACAGCTAAAGACGTTCCATGAACAGTTTAATCAATTGCATCCTACCATCAACTTAACACTCAACTATTCCTGCACTGAAATTAACTTTGTGGACACCATCATTAAGCTGCAGAACAATAAAATAGAAACATCCCTGTATCAGAAGCCAATCGACCGTCCAACATACCTTAAATGGGACAGTTTCCACCCAAAACACATAAAAAACTCTATTGTCTACAGCCAAGTCATCAGATACAATCGTATATGTTCCAACACCATGGATAGAGATGAACACCTTGGTTGCCTCAGAAAGACCTTTTTGAATCAGGGTTACCGTCCAAGAACAATTGAAAACCAGATTACAAGAGCCACTAGAATATCAAGGAATCACCTGCTACATTACAGAGCTAAAGAAGAAAACAACCGGGTGCCTCTAGTAGTCACCTACAATCCAAATCTGGAGGTGCTAAGGGGAGCTGCACAGAAATTACAACCTTTACTACAAAAAGATGCCCGCTTACAATCCATTTTTCCAGACCCCCCACTACTGTGTTTTAGGCAGCCCCCAAATCTAAGAAGCATCATTATCAAGAGCTCCCTGTCCTCTCCAACAGCTGCAGGTACCTTTCCTTGCAACCAGAAAAAATGTAAAACCTGTCCATTTATAATGACCACGGCCAAGATAAAGATCCCCAAATCACATCAGGACTACAAGATACCAGGTACTTTCAGCTGTGACACTTCTAATGTGGTGTACCTAATTATTTGTACTAAAAGTCCAACTGGGGGTCAGTATGTAGGGGAGACGGGGCAGAAACTGAGAACAAGGATGAACTCTCATCGCCATACAATAAGAGAAAAAAAAATGGATCTACCTGTGGCAATACATTTCTGTCTTTCTGACCATAGCATGGACATGAAATTACTTGTATTAAAAGGTAACTTCAGATCTTAGGCAGACAGAAGAGTCTGGGAATATAAGCTGATGATGGCCTTTGACAGTCTCACTGCAGGAATGAATGTGTCGCATGGATTTATGTCTTTTTACATCAATTTAGGAATTTGCTCCTCAGACCTTTGGGGTCATCATAACATAGAACCAGACCCCAATCAGAGGACAATAAAACATCCACACTCCTTATCTATGAACTGTTCCAATATTTATGGACATAACTGTTTATTCTGCTTCATGTCACCTGTCTTATCTATGGCATTTTTCTGTGCTGTGTTGTGCATAAATATGTGATTCTTTAGAATTTCTATTAGTCTATGCCTGATGAAGTCTCGAAAACTTGCAATTTGTTACCATCTTTTCAGTTAGCCATTAAAAGGTATCAACTACTGAGGACTCTCAATTCTAAATATTGAATTTTATGAAATTCACTGAACCTGATAAATGCAAACAATTTTCAATTAGATTTGCTTCAATCGTCAAAACATGCCCCCTGTCAGTTTACACAAAGCACAATATTATTTGTACTAAAGAAGGCACAAAAGACCTAAGGAGTAGCTGTGCAGGCTTCTGCATAATGCCATCAAGTTATCCCATCACATGGTGTAGCACAGCTAGTCAGGTGAGACTCTCATAGCCTGTATAAAAGCCGAGGCAGCAGCCATTTTGCAGAGAATCTGGATAGTGAGCGCACGTCACATCTCACAGCTTAGCCATAGAATTATAGAAAGTAATTGAAACACTGAAGAAATAGTACAGACATAGTATGACAGCAGAGCAGAGAACAGTTGCCACCCATTTACACATAGATACAGTACATAGGGTGAGAGTACACTGACATTACTAAGGCTGCCTTTCAATGAAAGTGCTTGAAAAGAGGCTAGATACTGTCCTAGGAGACCTCAGAGTGGTACACACATCCTTTCAGGGCATTTGGAGGCTTTGAAGTATTTCCTGTTCGCCGTGAATCGATTCTCCACAAATCAGAAAAAGTTGGTTAATCTCTAGACGTAACAGGGGTTATTGAGGGCTCAAATTAGGATGAAGATTCTGTTGTGCTATGTAGACATTGCATCCAAAGATTTCCCTAAGATCATTTGACTTTTACACGGCCAAAAACATCAAAGTCTATATTCTCATCCACTGAATTTGTCAGGAGCCATCTCATTGCTAAGGTCCAGTACCAGGCCTACAATAAATCCTAATATTGAATAGGATGCATCCAGTAAAGGGATTCTGTTCATCCCCAATCCTCTAGTTCTGAATTTTGTCTAAGACACCAAACATCACAGACTGTAATTTAAATGATTGGCGATGTATGAAAATTAGTGCAACAATAAAGTGCAGCAAAAAGTTTCTTTTTCAATATTGATGAGCAAACATGCTTGTTACTGCTCGCTGTTCATTCGAGGATTATGGTACTCGACACTTGCACAAGTTTCCAAGTACTCTTCCACTATGCTTGATTCCCTTTTCAGGGCTGTTTTTCAGCCAATAAACATGTGTGGATTGTCTGACAGTCATTGCTATACCGTAGCCATGTTTGCTACTGGCATTACTGTGATTGACCAGCTGCATTGTGTCATTGGGTCTTATATAAGACATGGTAATGCCATGTTAGGCGGAGTGCATCCGGAGATAGTGTAGGAAGAGACGCTGTTAGGGAAGGGCCTGTGGGTCTGCGTTCCAGTGCCTGCTGGTGCAGCATTAAACCAACAGTCCTTTTCAGGACTAATTCACGATACCCATTAGCTGTAATTAGTGCAGGCTTAGCTGCTGGAACAGGGCTAGCTTACTACAGGAATTTATGCAGGGTACCTGCTGTTGCAGCCTTAAAGGAAGTATTTTTCGGGGCAAATTCAAGTAGCTTCTATTCTGAAATGATACTGTTCTAAGCTGCAATTAGTGAAGACAAAGTTTATGGAGAAGGATGAGTGTCTTAGAGGTTTCGAGTCATGGATTAATATTACCATACAGTCCTTCATGCTGCCACCTAAAACCATCAGTCCTTATCATGGTTACATGTATTGCATTCTATTCCCTATTAATACTGATGCTAGCTGCACTTAGTGTAGAGATAGGTGCTGAAGAAGGGATAGTTTTGAGATATAGGAGGAGGAGGACATGAAAAATAATAGACCATGACCCGTAAACCCTTTTTGGGATGTGAATGAGTCCATGGGAATGTGAAAAAAAGGAAAAACTAACCCTTGACATGGGAAAATGCCACATGTGGTTGCTCTGGGGAACAGTTGCCTTCTCCCTTTGCCCACCCCACAGCCTCTGATGGCCCTATAAAAATTATTAACCATAGGAAGGATGACACCACAGCCACAGAGGTGACCATATGATAGCCAAGCTTGACTACCCTTCTCTACTCAAGACCCTTTCAGCTTTTTAAGATTTGGGTAGAGGACAGCATCTCTAAAACTAGGGTCCCACAGCTGTACCCCAACGGTTTGAGCAGCAATTTTAGAAGAGTCAATTCACTGAGACCACAAAGAGGCGCGCAGCCCCACACTTTGTCACTGACGATGTTTTCTTTCTCCAGGGATTACTCTGGAGTTGTTCTCGTGGTTAGGTGCAGGTCGGGACAGCTGTCGCCATCCTATTAGATAGATAAGAATTAATGTATGTGTGTGTGTGCTTTATTAAAGATGGAGTGAATGTTTCGCCTGAGGAGTGGAAGACGTGTGTAAAATTTGTTTCTCTTTCTTGTTTTGCCTTATATACAAGTCATTATACAGATAATGTTTCCTAATATTTTTTCCAGTAAAATCCATTTTATGTCCAGTTTTGTATGTTTTATTGTCAGTCCGTAATACTCCTATAACATTGTTCCCAGAAGCGATCTGGGAGTCAGAGATTCGTCCAGGTGTCTTCGTCATGCTGATCCCATTCCATTTGAGAACTTGTTCCAACCATTTTAGCAATTTTACTGCCTCCCTCAGACCTCATGGGAGGGTCTGCCGGAAAAAACGCTCGTTTCCCATTGACTTCTATTATACTCATGACTAGCACCTGAGCAATCCAATTTGTTCGATGCGGGTAATGGGTACCCGAGCTTTTAGTGTCTTATCCAATAGAAGCTCTGAGAAGGCTCACAAGGTGTTTTTCATTTATGAAGAGGACAAGCACTTTGCAGCACTAAATCTAACTTTTTTTCAGTGTGCACATGTAACCTTTTCATACCTCTATTACAACATCTGATAATAATAGTTGGACAGTTTGTATCATGTCGTATCATCTTCCTTCTTCAGGAGCACACCGCTCCTCTACCTCTCAGCTTCCTGACTGTTGGGGGGCGGGTCACATTGCTGTTGATTGACAGTTTGGTTCAGTAGCATGGTCACATCATTGGTCTTAACTTTGCCCTTCACCATGCTGCCAGCAGAGACAGCTTTGCCTCTGAAGCTTTGGATAAGCATAGGGCATTGAAAATGGTGGGATCCAGCCATCCTGCCAGCTGCAGAGTGGCGCTTGCAGATTTTAAAGCCAAGACTATGCAAGCATGTGCTAGGAAATCAGCCGCCTCTGAAACTGCAATGGTAGCTGGTAACCTAAGCAATGAGTAGTAAATTACACAATCAAAAAGTCATCTGTTCCTGGGAACTGAGCATATTTAATAAGCACTTTGCAATTTTACCCATTTAAGATAAGACAATCTCTTTAATATTGAACTCTGAATATTTAAGCAGAGAGAGAATATAAAGCCGATCTTTATTTGCAGCTATATTTATGTTATGAGTTAATGGGTAAGTGTTGGAGGCAAGACAGAAAACATAAGTAAAGCAAAATGGGCATAATGCCATATGACAGCTGCCCAATAAATAGGGGTGCCCGAGTCCATACAGCAAGCGGTGGGGGTCAATAGAGGAAGATATTTCTTCTGATACTTCTCATATGTTCTTTGTTTTCTGGACAACATTGCCGTGGGAAATCCTTCATCACGATGATGTTTTACTTATGATCGCTAAGACAATGATCATTTCAGTTGTGTTGTATCCTTACATCCCTCATACAAATAGAAATGGATACAGTCAGTAAGTATGGGCTAGGAAAATAAATAAAAAAAAATAGAAAAAAAAAATTATATATATTATATTAAAAATCCACCAAATATATCTTAATAATGATTTTGTTTACCCAGAAAGTAGCAGGAAGGTGTCAGGAAACAAATCAGAAATTCTGCACTTTTGTAAACACATTCGGTACATTCCTCTCCTCCTCAGTTCAAGTCTCCCGTGACAGCTGCTTTCATTTCTAACCCCAGGGTCGGAATAAATGAATGCATCAGTTATTTTGGCATCTTAAACAGAATAGGAAATGATACTACGATGGTATCAGGCAAAAGTGTTAAGTCGGAGGAAAGAAGTCTTTGCTCCTGATAATTTATCGTTAGATGGTAAAGTGCACATGGGAAAGGGGTAATGCTGCATAAATTAACAAAAAAGCAAATAGCAAGTGAAATATAGGCTATAGAACTGGTCAAAATTACTATCCCGTGCTTATTTGGCCAAGCTGTGAAAACATGTTACTCATGTGCCTGGGTCAGGCACGGGATCTTGGTTCCTTCACATATGGCCAGTTATCTTTATATACAGGTCCTTCTCAAAAAATTAGCATATAGTGTTAAATTTAATTATTTACCATAATGTAATGATTACAATTAAACTTTCATATATTATAGATTCATTATCCACCAACTGAAATTTGTCAGGTCTTTTATTGTTTTAATACTGATGATTTTGGCATACAACTCCTGATAACCCAAAAAACCTGTCTCAATAAATTAGCATATTTCACCCATCCAATCAAATAAAAGTGTTTTTTAATAACAAACAAAAAAACCAACAAATAATAATGTTCAGTTATGCACTCAATACTTGGTCTGGAATCCTTTGGCAGAAATGACTGCTTCAATGCGGCGTGGCATGGAGGCAATCAGCCTGTGACACTGCTGAGATGTTATGGAGGCCCAGGATGCTTCAATAGTGGCCTTAAGCTCATCCAGAGTGTTGGGTCTTGCGTCTCTCAACTTTCTCTTCACAATATCCCACAGATTCTCTATGGGGTTCAGGTCAGGAGAGTTGGCAGGCCAATTGAGCACAGTAATACCATGGTCAGTAAACCATTTACCAGTGGTTTTGGCACTGTGAGCAGGTGCCAGGTCGTGCTGAAAAATGAAATCTTCATCTCCATAAAGCATTTCAGCCGATGGAAGCATGAAGTGCTCCAAAATCTCCTGATAGCTAGCTGCATTGACCCTGCCCTTGATGAAACACAGTGGACCAACACCAGCAGCTGACATGGCACCCCACACCATCACTGACTGTGGGTACTTGACACTGGACTTCAGGCATTTTGGCATTTCCTTCTCCCCAGTCTTCCTCCAGACTCTGGCACCTTGATTTCCGAATGACATGCAAAATTTGCTTTCATCAGAAAAAAGTACTTGGGACCACTTAGCAACAGTCCAGTGCTGCTTCTCTGTAGCCCAGGTCAGGCGCCTCTGCCGCTGTTTATGGTTCAAAAGTGGCTTTACCTGGGGAATGCGGCACCTGTAGCCCATTTCCTGCACACGCCTGTGCACGGTGGCTATGGATGTTTCCACACCAGACTCAGTCCACTGCTTCCTCAGGTTCCCCAAGGTCTGGAATCGGTCCTTCTCCACAATCTTCCTCAGGGTCCGGTCTCCTCTTCTCGTTGTACAGCGTTTTCTGCCACATTGTTTCCTTCCAACAGACTTACCATTGAGGTGCCTTGATACAGCACTCTGGGAACAGCCTATTTGTTGAGAAATTTCTTTCTGGGTCTTACCCTCTTGCTTGAGGGTGTCAATGATGGCCTTCTTGACATCTGTCAGGTCGCTAGTCTTACCCATGATGGGGGTTTTGAGTAATGAACCAGGCAGGGAGTTTATAAAAGCCTCAGGTATCTTTTGCATGTGTTTAGAGTTAATTAGTTGATTCAGAAGATTAGGGTAATAGGTCGTTTGGAGAACCTTTTCTTGATATGCTAATTTATTGAGACAGGTTTTTTGGGTTATCAGGAGTTGTATGCCAAAATCATCAGTATTAAAACAATAAAAGACCTGACAAATTTCAGTTGGTGGATAATGAATCTATAATATATGAAAGTTTAATTGTAATCATTACATTATGGTAAAGAAATTTAACACTATATGCCAATTTTTTGAGAAGGACCTGTAAGTCCACATCACCCAAGACCTATTAAGGCCAATGCAGACAGCTATGTGTTGTCTGAATATTCAGTAGCTTTGCATTTCATTACCATTGTTCTTCAGGAGTTTGCTTCACCATCAGTTTCTCTTAAATGGCTAATCCTATGGTCAGCAAACTCATGTGCGTTTGTTAACCATTTGTCTGCTGTGAACATAATGAACTCTGTTTGATCTGCAATATTGCTGCAACAGTATAATAATAATCTTTATTTTTATATAGCGCTAACATATTCCGCAGCGCTTTACAGTTTGCACACATTATCATCACTGTCCCCATTGGGGCTCACAATCTAAATTCCCTATCAGTATGTCTTTGGAATGTGGGAGGAAACCGGAGTACCCAGAGGAAACCCACGCAAACACGGAGAGAACATACAAACTCTTTGTCCTTGATGGGGTTTGAACCCAGGACTCCAGCGCTGCAAGGCTGCTGTGCTAACCACTGCGCCACCGTGCTACCCCAGTATGTAATAATTTCTGCAAGCAAGTACCTATTCTGCCTATTTATTACTACTTCCTGTGGTTAACCATTATCTTTCTGATTGCTTAGTCTCTGCCATTGACTATCTGACTGCTGATAGCATGCAACATTGCTGTTAGCCATTTGTTTGCTGCAAGTTCTGAACTAAATACTGTGTATTAATTCATTTTTGTTTCCATAGACCTGGCTCTGTGTCTTCTGGTGTTCCTGCTCTGCTTCTCTGCCTGACATTTTCATACCCTGCCGACCTGTTCACTGATCTAGTACCTGCAGTTAGTGCTGTTCGCCCTGACCAGCTTAGAGAATCCATTTTACCAGGTGAGGCTGTAGCAAAATGTAAGCATAACATAATTTTAGTATTTAGAACATATGGAGCAAGGCTGCTGCTACCCTCTGGTTTTAGACAGTCGGTATGCAAAAAAAAAAAAATACAATACAGGAGGCTGACTAGTATTAGTTGTATCAAAAAGTACCTAAAGTAGTAAAGTTACCTTCATTATGGACTAAGCATATTGAGGTAACATAGTAACATAGTAACATAATTAGTAAGGCCGAAAAAAGACATTTGTCCATCCAGTTCAGCCTATATTCCATCATAATAAATCCCCAGATCTACGTCCTTCTACAGAACCTAATAATTGTATGATACAATATTGTTCTGCTCCAGGAAGACATCCAGGCCTCTCTTGAACCCCTCGACTGAGTTCGCCATCACCACCTCCTCAGGCAAGCAATTCCAGATTCTCACTGCCCTAACAGTAAAGAATCCTCTTCTATGTTGGTGGAAAAACCTTCTCTCCTCCAGACGCAAAGAATGCCCCCTTGTGCCCGTCACCTTCCTTGGTATAAACAGATCCTCAGCGAGATATTTGTATTGTCCCCTTATATACTTATACATGGTTATTAGATCGCCCCTCAGTCGTCTTTTTTCTAGACTAAATAATCCTAATTTCGCTAATCTATCTGGGTATTGTAGTTCTCCCATCCCCTTTATTAATTTTGTTGCCCTCCTTTGTACTCTCTCTAGTTCCATTATATCCTTCCTGAGCACCGGTGCCCAAAACTGGACACAGTACTCCATGTGCGGTCTAACTAGGGATTTGTACAGAGGCAGTATAATGCTCTCATCATGTGTATCCAGACCTCTTTTAATGCACCCCATGATCCTGTTTGCCTTGGCTGCTGCTGCCTGGCACTGGCTGCTCCAGGTAAGTTTATCATTAACTAGGATCCCCAAGTCCTTCTCCCTGTCAGATTTACCCAGTGGTTTCCCATTCAGTGTGTAATGGTGACATTGATTCCTTCTTCCCATGTGTATAACCTTACATTTATCATTGTTAAACCTCATCTGCCACCTTTCAGCCCAAGTTTCCAACTTATCCAGATCCATCTGTAGCAGAATACTATCTTCTCTTGTATTAACTGCTTTACATAGTTTTGTATCATCTGCAAATATCGATATTTTACTGTGTAAACCTTCTACCAGATCATTAATGAATATGTTGAAGAGAACAGGTCCCAATACTGACCCCTGCGGTACCCCACTGGTCACAGCGACCCAGTTAGAGACTATACCATTTATAACCACCCTCTGCTTTCTATCACTAAGCCAGTTACTAACCCATTTACACACAATTTCCCCCAGACCAAGCATTCTCATTTTGTGTACCAACCTCTTGTGCGGCACGGTATCAAACGCTTTGGAAAAATCGAGATATACCACGTCCAATGACTCACCGTGGTCCAGTCTATAGCTTACCTCTTCATAAAAACTGATTAGATTGGTTTGACAGGAGCGATTTCTCATAAACCCATGCTGATATGGAGTTAAACAGTTATTCTCATTGAGATAATCCAGAATAACATCCCTCAGAAACCCTTCAAATATTTTACCAACAATAGAGGTTAGACTTACTGGCCTATAATTTCCAGGTTCACTTTTAGAGCCCTTTTTGAATATTGGCACCACATTTGCTATGCGCCAATCCTGCGGAACAGACCCTGTCGCTATAGAGTCCCTAAAAATAAGAAATAATGGTTTATCTATTACATTACTTAGTTCTCTTAGTACTCGTGGGTGTATGCCATCCGGACCCGGAGATTTATCTATTTTAATCTTATTTAGCTGGTTTCGCACCTCTTCTTGGGTTAGATTGGTGACCCTTAATATAGGGTTTTCATTGTTTCTTGGGATTTCACCTAGCATTTCATTTTCCACCGTGAATACCGTGGAGAAGAAGGTGTTTAATATGTTAGCTTTTTCCTCGTCATCTACAACCATTCTTTCCTCACTATTTTTTAAGGGGCCTACATTTTCAGTTTTTATTCTTTTACTATTGATATAGTTGAAGAACAGTTTGGGATTAGTTTTACTCTCCTTAGCAATGTGCTTCTCTGTTTCCTTTTTGGCAGCTTTAATTAGTTTTTTAGATAAAGTATTTTTCTCCCTATAGTTTTTTAGAGCTTCAATGGTGCCATCCTGCTTTAGTAGTGCAAATGCTTTCTTTTTACTGTTAATTGCCTGTCTTACTTCTTTGTTTAGCCACATTGGGTTTTTCCTATTTCTAGTCCTTTTATTCCCACAAGGTATAAACCGCTTACACTGCCTATTTAGGATGTTCTTAAACATTTCCCATTTATTATCTGTATTATTAGTTCTGAGGATATTGTCCCAGTCTACCAGATTAAGGGCATCTCTAAGCTGGTCAAACTTTGCCTTCCTAAAGTTCAGTGTTTTTGTGACTCCCTGACAAGTCCCCCTAGTGAAAGACAGGTGAAACTGTACAATATTGTGGTCGCTATTTCCTAGATGCCCGACCACCTGCAGATTTGTTATTCTGTCAGGTCTATTAGATAGTATTAGGTCTAAAAGTGCTGCTCCTCTGGTTGGATTCTGCACCAATTGTGAAAGATAATTTTTCTTGGTTATTAGCAGAAACCTGTTGCCTTTATGGGTTTCACAGGTTTCTGTTTCCCAGTTAATATCCGGGTAGTTAAAGTCCCCCATAACCAGGACCTCATTATGGGTTGCAGCTTCATCTATCTGCTTTAGAAGTAGACTTTCCATGGTTTCTCATATCACCCAAAGAGACCCAAGAATGTTGTTCGGGGCTCAGAATGTTAAGTTCAAACATATAAATTTTATTGATCCATAAGAAAAAACTTTTTGTAAAAAATACATAAAATACAACAATTGTACATGTACCTCCAATCCAAGTAGAACAACAACTGACATGTGCTTAGTAATGATGCCTGTCATGCATATGCCCTTCAAAATAAATTATAATTTATTATAAAGCCAATTTATTATATGGCAATGCTATGCAGGCTCTAGATTATTATTGCAGCAGGTGGTTATCTTAAAATCACTAAATCACTAAAGTGTCGATGTGCCTAGGTGCGTGTTTATGTGCTACATTTGTCGGCCACAACCTCGCTGGAAGATCCCTTCCTAGTCCTGCACATACTCAGTTAGAATATTATAACGGTAAGTATAGTGATAGAAAGTATATTCACCTGCTGGAGCACACTCAGGTCAACCCCTACGCGCGTTTCGATATTATCTTCATCCGGGGGCGTATAGAGAGGAGGGTAAGCTGGGTCTATTTACATCCACCTCTAGCCAACCGCTATCTTGCTACCAACATCCAATGATTATCACCGTACTGAAGATTGCCGCCTGCTTCCGGTGTGTGTTATCCGTCTATTAATAGTACTACTGCTCCTTACTATAATTTCAGCTACAACTACCGATGGGTCTGTGCTATTGGTCACCGCGCAGCAATCTTTGTTGAAACCGATATAAAAATCTATATATATCTCGTGCGGCATCTAGATCGAACGCATGCTTTGCCTAGCAACATAATATATAGCAATGCGCAACTGCGGAAATCCAAGGAAAAGAAAAGAAAACGGTGCTGCATTCTAATAAATACTAATAAAGCCGCTATATACTACAAAGAGACCTAATTCAAAACCCTCATCACCATATTGGCAGTAAACTTCATCCTATACCGTAGAATAGAACACCACACGTTTATAATACCGGGGACCCAAACAAGCGTTGCTTAGCAACATAAACTACACAGCTCCCAAGTTGGAAGCAACGGGACAAGCTTCACTCCATAAGATAATGGCAACTATGGCAGGTACGGGGCAATGTGTGGATCGAACTAACATCTTGCCATGCTTCAATATGTGAAGCATAGTCCACCAATTGATATTAAATGATGTTTTTACGCTGTATAGAAACTATAATACCTAGATGAGACTTTGCCGCGTATATACTTTATAATGATACATTGCCCCAAGACACTGCCAGTTCCATATACCTTATGGATTAGCACTGCTAAAATGCAGAGATAATTAAAAGAAAAATATATAAACTAAATTAGAATAAATTATATGGTAATATTTAACAGTGCTACTTTGGAGCTTGTCCTTTGAAGAGTCACTGTTGAAGCAGAAAGGATATGAATACCTATATAACCATATGGTCCATAACTGTGACAAGAGAAGGTCTACAACTTGTGTAAGTACTAGGTGACTGTGACCATGAATAATATATATGGTTTATGGCCCTGAACTCAGGGTCCATATCCCCGTAGTGTTTGATGAACCCATAAATTGGACATAAATTGGATGGGTGCAATTGGCGCATGCCCTACGGTGTCTGAGGCTACAGGATCCACATACCATCGGCTGCGGCATCACCCATGACCTGACCCAACCATGTGGAGGAGGGCAAGAGCTCGACCCATGCCGGCGGCAGGAAGATCCGCCCCTTACCCACGCGTGGCATGCGCACCACCCCCGTCCACCCTAAGGGAAGCGTTAATGTGATGTGTGCCCAAATGTGTGTGACTCTATATAATAAAATAAAACTTTCACATGCTGCTTCCAATGCATATGATTCAGACATGATATAAAGTGCTAAGGTGTGCTGTGATACATCTATATACAACAAAAAATGCAAAGATAAGGTGCTATAAGGCAATATTTAAATCATGGACCGTATTAGTGATGTCTATTAGATGTTTTCATCTGTATTCATAAACCTTGATTTTCCAAGATGCTTGGTGACGGATTCACTTGATGAAAAGGTCCGAAAGAAGGCTTTCATTCCCCATCCGGGACACCAATGGCCATAGATGAATTCTCCTATTTACGTAACATTGGCTAGTATATGAAAATAAATAAAAAAATACAAAAATACATTAATGTTAAAAACAACTGGACTGACAAAACCCACCTAACCCATAAAACCGTATCAAAACAAGGAAATTAATAGTGGGATTCTAGAACTACGAAGATATGCCCATTTATCCTTACAAAAAGGACCCAAAACCGAGGCTTTCATTAAGCCCCTGCGGAGCCATAGTGCCTAGCCTGTAAATCCATCGGCTCTCGATTTGTGACAATTTTTGACTCATGTCACCACCCCTAATGCCCATTGTGACAGAATCTATCCCCCTTACCTTTAACCCCAGAGTACTGCAAGCATGATATTTTCTAAAATGTCTGGGTAGGGTTTTGAGGGTTGTTTCGTCCTCAATGGTTTTGGCTTTTGCAATATCTCTGCAATGTTCCCTTATGCGTATTTTTAATTCTCGGGTGGTTAGACCGATGTAAACTTTGCCACACGGGCACGTGGCATGGTATATGACTCCTTTTGTAGAGCAAGTGATGTACTTTCTGATGTTGTATTCTTTAGTACCATCAAAATTTAAGAACACCTTAGTTTTGACTGTGTTGGCACACGCTTTGCACAGGCCACACGGATAGAAGCCCATGGTATTAGATCCAGTGTGCCTAGAGTTTGGATTGTAAAAGCTGTGTACCAATGTATCAGCCAAATTTCTTGATCTCCGTGCTGTTATTTGTGGTCTTTCTGGCAACACTTTTTTTAAAATTGGATCAGTAAAGAGAACATTCCAGTGTTTGTTGATAACCTCTCTAAATTTAGGCCACTTGTTATGGTAGGTGGTAATCATCCTTATTTCATCGGAATCTTTATTGTCAATAGTCCTCTGCCTATCTCCCCCGTATAGTAAGTTGACTCGGTCACATTGGGTTGCTCTTTTGTACCCTCTCCTAATACTCCTCTTACTATACCCCCTTTCCTGGAAGCGTGCAGCTAAGTCCCGAGACTGATCCCGGAAGTCCTCTGGTCGAGAACATATCCTTTTGGCCCTCAGAAATTGGCCTACCGGGATGCCCCTTATGGTGGCTTGCGGGTGCGAGGATGTAGCATGCAAAAAGGAGTTTGTGGCGGTTGGTTTCCTATATAGATTAGTATACAGATACCCATCTTTATCCGCTCCAATACTAAGATCCAGAAACTCGACCTGTCTACCCACTGTAAAAGTGAGCCTGACATTGATGTTGTTGTTATTTAAGCCATTCATGAACATATCCAATCTGTCCCTGGGACCCTCCCAGATAAACCATATATCGTCAATATACCTCATCCAGCCTGTAACCAGGCTGGAATGAGGTATTGGTTCACTGACAAAAATTTCGCGTTCCCAGGCTCCCAGGAACAGATTGGCATATGAGGGGGCGCAACTGGCCCCCATGGCTGTACCTTGTGTTTGTAGATATACATAATTTTTGAAGACAAAGATGTTATGTGTCAGTGCATATTCCAATAACTGCATTAGCAGATGTATCATGTCCCTATCCATATTGCTAGTATTTAGAAACCACCGCACCGCCCGGAGACCATCTTCGTGTTGAATTGAGGTGTACAACGCTTCAACGTCTGCTGTCACCATTACCGCTGTATCATTTAACTGCACACCCTCAATTCTGCGTAACGCTGAATTTGTATCTTGAATGTAAGACGGTAGTTCACTCACCAAGGGTTTTAAGTAATAATCAATGATTTTGGTGACCATCTCACATAATCCACCATTTCCGGAGATTATTGGTCTACCAGGCGGGTCGGTGATATCCTTGTGCGTTTTCGGAATTAGATACAAGGTTGGTAGCCGTGGGTGCATGTCCTTGACAACATCAACAAATTTTTTAGGAATAATGCCTTTGAAAAAGGCATCCTCCAATATCTCGACCAACTGATCCTGAAAAGAATGCATAGGACTATTAGACAGCCTGCGATAACACTTTTTGTCATTTAACAATTTCATGGCCTGCCTCTCATACATGGCATTGGGCCAAATGACTATATTTCCACCCTTGTCTGAGGGTTTGAACACCACATCGGTAAGCTCAGATAGGGTCTTGATTGCCTCTCTCTCATCTTTGCTGCAGTTGGAACTGCCATAACCTTGCTGGCTTAGTTCCTCTATCTCAGTAGTGACCAATTTCGTGAATACTTCAACTGCAGGACAGAGACTGAGAGGAGGGAATTTTTTGGACTTCCCTAATAAGGATGTTGCTGAGGAAAGTGATTCCACATCGGTAAGCCAAAAATTTCCAACATCCTTATTAGGGAAGTCCAAAAAATTCCCTCCTCTCAGTCTCTGTCCTGCAGTTGAAGTATTCACGAAATTGGTCACTACTGAGATAGAGGAACTAAGCCAGCAAGGTTATGGCAGTTCCAACTGCAGCAAAGATGAGAGAGAGGCAATCAAGACCCTATCTGAGCTTACCGATGTGGTGTTCAAACCCTCAGACAAGGGTGGAAATATAGTCATTTGGCCCAATGCCATGTATGAGAGGCAGGCCATGAAATTGTTAAATGACAAAAAGTGTTATCGCAGGCTGTCTAATAGTCCTATGCATTCTTTTCAGGATCAGTTGGTCGAGATATTGGAGGATGCCTTTTTCAAAGGCATTATTCCTAAAAAATTTGTTGATGTTGTCAAGGACATGCACCCACGGCTACCAACCTTGTATCTAATTCCGAAAACGCACAAGGATATCACCGACCCGCCTGGTAGACCAATAATCTCCGGAAATGGTGGATTATGTGAGATGGTCACCAAAATCATTGATTATTACTTAAAACCCTTGGTGAGTGAACTACCGTCTTACATTCAAGATACAAATTCAGCGTTACACAGAATTGAGGGTGTGCAGTTAAATGATACAGCGGTAATGGTGACAGCAGACGTTGAAGCGTTGTACACCTCAATTCAACACGAAGATGGTCTCCGGGCGGTGCGGTGGTTTCTAAATACTAGCAATATGGATAGGGACATGATACATCTGCTAATGCAGTTATTGGAATATGCACTGACACATAACATCTTTGTCTTCAAAAATTATGTATATCTACAAACACAAGGTACAGCCATGGGGGCCAGTTGCGCCCCCTCATATGCCAATCTGTTCCTGGGAGCCTGGGAACGCGAAATTTTTGTCAGTGAACCAATACCTCATTCCAGCCTGGTTACAGGCTGGATGAGGTATATTGACGATATATGGTTTATCTGGGAGGGTCCCAGGGACAGATTGGATATGTTCATGAATGGCTTAAATAACAACAACATCAATGTCAGGCTCACTTTTACAGTGGGTAGACAGGTCGAGTTTCTGGATCTTAGTATTGGAGCGGATAAAGATGGGTATCTGTATACTAATCTATATAGGAAACCAACCGCCACAAACTCCTTTTTGCATGCTACATCCTCGCACCCGCAAGCCACCATAAGGGGCATCCCGGTAGGCCAATTTCTGAGGGCCAAAAGGATATGTTCTCGACCAGAGGACTTCCGGGATCAGTCTCGGGACTTAGCTGCACGCTTCCAGGAAAGGGGGTATAGTAAGAGGAGTATTAGGAGAGGGTACAAAAGAGCAACCCAATGTGACCGAGTCAACTTACTATACGGGGGAGATAGGCAGAGGACTATTGACAATAAAGATTCCGATGAAATAAGGATGATTACCACCTACCATAACAAGTGGCCTAAATTTAGAGAGGTTATCAACAAACACTGGAATGTTCTCTTTACTGATCCAATTTTAAAAAAAGTGTTGCCAGAAAGACCACAAATAACAGCACGGAGATCAAGAAATTTGGCTGATACATTGGTACACAGCTTTTACAATCCAAACTCTAGGCACACTGGATCTAATACCATGGGCTTCTATCCGTGTGGCCTGTGCAAAGCGTGTGCCAACACAGTCAAAACTAAGGTGTTCTTAAATTTTGATGGTACTAAAGAATACAACATCAGAAAGTACATCACTTGCTCTACAAAAGGAGTCATATACCATGCCACGTGCCCGTGTGGCAAAGTTTACATCGGTCTAACCACCCGAGAATTAAAAATACGCATAAGGGAACATTGCAGAGATATTGCAAAAGCCAAAACCATTGAGGACGAAACAACCCTCAAAACCCTACCCAGACATTTTAGAAAATATCATGCTTGCAGTACTCTGGGGTTAAAGGTAAGGGGGATAGATTCTGTCACAATGGGCATTAGGGGTGGTGACATGAGTCAAAAATTGTCACAAATCGAGAGCCGATGGATTTACAGGCTAGGCACTATGGCTCCGCAGGGGCTTAATGAAAGCCTCGGTTTTGGGTCCTTTTTGTAAGGATAAATGGGCATATCTTCGTAGTTCTAGAATCCCACTATTAATTTCCTTGTTTTGATACGGTTTTATGGGTTAGGTGGGTTTTGTCAGTCCAGTTGTTTTTAACATTAATGTATTTTTGTATTTTTTTATTTATTTTCATATACTAGCCAATGTTACGTAAATAGGAGAATTCATCTATGGCCATTGGTGTCCCGGATGGGGAATGAAAGCCTTCTTTCGGACCTTTTCATCAAGTGAATCCGTCACCAAGCATCTTGGAAAATCAAGGTTTATGAATACAGATGAAAACATCTAATAGACATCACTAATACGGTCCATGATTTAAATATTGCCTTATAGCACCTTATCTTTGCATTTTTTGTTGTATATAGATGTATCACAGCACACCTTAGCACTTTATATCATGTCTGAATCATATGCATTGGAAGCAGCATGTGAAAGTTTTATTTTATTATATAGAGTCACACACATTTGGGCACACATCACATTAACGCTTCCCTTAGGGTGGACGGGGGTGGTGCGCATGCCACGCGTGGGTAAGGGGCGGATCTTCCTGCCGCCGGCATGGGTCGAGCTCTTGCCCTCCTCCACATGGTTGGGTCAGGTCATGGGTGATGCCGCAGCCGATGGTATGTGGATCCTGTAGCCTCAGACACCGTAGGGCATGCGCCAATTGCACCCATCCAATTTATGTCCAATTTATGGGTTCATCAAACACTACGGGGATATGGACCCTGAGTTCAGGGCCATAAACCATATATATTATTCATGGTCACAGTCACCTAGTACTTACACAAGTTGTAGACCTTCTCTTGTCACAGTTATGGACCATATGGTTATATAGGTATTCATATCCTTTCTGCTTCAACAGTGACTCTTCAAAGGACAAGCTCCAAAGTAGCACTGTTAAATATTACCATATAATTTATTCTAATTTAGTTTATATATTTTTCTTTTAATTATCTCTGCATTTTAGCAGTGCTAATCCATAAGGTATATGGAACTGGCAGTGTCTTGGGGCAATGTATCATTATAAAGTATATACGCGGCAAAGTCTCATCTAGGTATTATAGTTTCTATACAGCGTAAAAACATCATTTAATATCAATTGGTGGACTATGCTTCACATATTGAAGCATGGCAAGATGTTAGTTCGATCCACACATTGCCCCGTACCTGCCATAGTTGCCATTATCTTATGGAGTGAAGCTTGTCCCGTTGCTTCCAACTTGGGAGCTGTGTAGTTTATGTTGCTAAGCAACGCTTGTTTGGGTCCCCGGTATTATAAACGTGTGGTGTTCTATTCTACGGTATAGGATGAAGTTTACTGCCAATATGGTGATGAGGGTTTTGAATTAGGTCTCTTTGTAGTATATAGCGGCTTTATTAGTATTTATTAGAATGCAGCACCGTTTTCTTTTCTTTTCCTTGGATTTCCGCAGTTGCGCATTGCTATATATTATGTTGCTAGGCAAAGCATGCGTTCGATCTAGATGCCGCACGAGATATATATAGATTTTTATATCGGTTTCAACAAAGATTGCTGCGCGGTGACCAATAGCACAGACCCATCGGTAGTTGTAGCTGAAATTATAGTAAGGAGCAGTAGTACTATTAATAGACGGATAACACACACCGGAAGCAGGCGGCAATCTTCAGTACGGTGATAATCATTGGATGTTGGTAGCAAGATAGCGGTTGGCTAGAGGTGGATGTAAATAGACCCAGCTTACCCTCCTCTCTATACGCCCCCGGATGAAGATAATATCGAAACGCGCGTAGGGGTTGACCTGAGTGTGCTCCAGCAGGTGAATATACTTTCTATCACTATACTTACCGTTATAATATTCTAACTGAGTATGTGCAGGACTAGGAAGGGATCTTCCAGCGAGGTTGTGGCCGACAAATGTAGCACATAAACACGCACCTAGGCACATCGACACTTTAGTGATTTAGTGATTTTAAGATAACCACCTGCTGCAATAATAATCTAGAGCCTGCATAGCATTGCCATATAATAAATTGGCTTTATAATAAATTATAATTTATTTTGAAGGGCATATGCATGACAGGCATCATTACTAAGCACATGTCAGTTGTTGTTCTACTTGGATTGGAGGTACATGTACAATTGTTGTATTTTATGTATTTTTTACAAAAAGTTTTTTCTTATGGATCAATAAAATTTATATGTTTGAACTTAACATTCTGAGCCCCGAACAACATTCTTGGGTCTCTTTGGGTGATATCTGACTGTTATGAATGTGTTCTAGTAATATTTATATGGACTAATATGTATAAATTTCCATGGTTTCTGTTATATTTGGGGGTTTGTAACAGACCCCAATGAGAATTTTGTTACCATTTTTCCCTCCATGAATTTCGACCCATATGGACTCGACATCCTCATTTCCTTCGCTAATATCCTCCCTTAAAGTGGACTTTAGACAAGACTTTACATAGAGACAAACCCCTCCTCCTCTCCGATTTTTACGATCCTTTCTAAACAGACTGTAACCCTGTAAGTTAACTGCCCAGTCATAGCTTTCATCTAACCATGTCTCGGTTATTCCCACTATGTCAAAGTTACCTGTAGATATTTCTGCTTCTAGTTCTTCCATCTTGTTTGTCAGGCTTCTGGCGTTTGCAAGCATGCAGTTTAGAGGATTTTGTTTTGTTCCAATCTCCTCGCTGTGGATTGTTTTAGAAATGTTCTTACCTCCCTTCTGAGTATGTTTTCCTGGATCTTCTTTGTTCAAGTCTAATGTTTTTCTTCCCGTCCCCTCTTCTTCTAGTTTAACTCCCTCCTGATGACTGTAGCGAGTGTATAGTGCCCAGCCCGCGTAGTATATTGCCCAGCGTGCGTAGTATATTGCACAGCCCACGTAGTACATTGCCCAGTCCGCGTAGTATATTGCCCAGCTCGCGTAGTATATTGCCCAGCCCGCGTAGTATATTGCCCAGCCCGCGTAGTATATTGCACAGCCCACGTAGTATATTGCCCAGCCCACATAGTATATTGCCCAGCCCACGTTGTATATTGCCCAGCCATATAGTATATTGCCCAGCCACATAGTATATTTCTCAGTCACGTAGTATATTGCCCAGTCACATACTATATTGCCCAGCCACATAGTATATTGCCCAGCCACATAGTGTATTTCCCAGTCACATAGTATATTGCCCAGTCACGTACTATATTGCCCAGCCACATAGTATATTGCCCAGCCACATAGTATATTGCCCAGTGACGTACTATATTGCCCAGTCACGTACTCTATTGCCCAGCCACATAGTACTGTATATTGCCCAGCCACGTTGTATATTGCCCAGTCACGTAGCATATTGCCCAGCCACATAGTATATTGCCCAGCCACGTAGAATATTGCCCAGCCACATAGTATATTGCCCAGCCAAGTAGTATATTGCCCAGCCACATAGTATATTGCCCAGTCATGTAGTATATTGCCCAGCCACATAGTATATTGCCCAGCCACGTAGAATATTGCCCAGCCACATAGTATATTGCCCAGCCACGTAGTATATTGCCCAGCCACGTAGTATATTGCCCAGCCACATAGTATATTGCCCAGTCATGTAGTATATTGCCCAGTCACGTAGTATATTGCCCAGTCACGTAGTATATTGCCCAGCCACATAGTATATTGCCCAGTCATGTAGTATATTGCCCAGTCACGTAGTATATTGTCCAGTCATGTAGTATATTGCCCAACCACGTAGTATATTGCCCAGCCCGCATAGTATATTGCACAGCCCACATATATAGCAATGTGGGCACCATATCCCTGTTAAATAAAAGATTTAAAATAAAAAATAGTTATATACTCACCTTCCGTTGGCCTCTGGATCCAGGAAGGGTTTCCCCACGCTCCTCGCGCGCTCCGATCTCAAGAGTGTATTGCGGTCTCGCGAGATGATGACGCAGCAGTCAGATTTTTTTTTTTTTATTATTATTTTTAACATTAGATCTTTTTACTATTGAGGCTACATAGGCAGCCTCAATAGTAAAACAGTTGGTCACACAGGGTTAATAGCAGTGTTAATAGAGCGTGGTCCATTAGCGCTGCCATTAACCCTGTGTGAGCGCTGACTGGAGGGGAGTATGGAGCGGGCACTGACTGCGGGGATGAAGGTGCGGCCATGTTGCCGCCGGACTGCACCCGTCGATGATTGGTCATGGCAATGGTCGTGGGCATTTTGCCACGACCAATCAGCGACTTGGATTTCCATGACAGATAGAGGCCACGACCAATGAATATCCGTGACAGAAAAACAGACAGAAAGACAGACAGACAGACGGAAGTGATCCTTAGACAATTATATAGTAGAAAAAGCGGTATATATATAAAGTGGTTATATTATATTTTTTGTTAAATTCCAAGTGCAGTGGAATTGCAAAAAAAAGTGCAATTTCACAATGTTTTTTTGGAATTTCTTTACCATGTTCACCAAATGCTAAATCTGACCTACCATTATGATTGATTTTCCAGGTCATTACGAGTTCATAGAGATCAAACATGTCTAGGTTCTTTTTTATTTAAGTGGTGAAAAAAAAATCTAAAGTTTGTTTAAAAAAAAACAAAAAACAAGTGTCATTTTCTGAGACCCGTAGCGTCTCCATTTTTCATGATCTCGGGTTGGGTGAGGGCATTTTTTGCGTGCCGAGCAGACATTTTTAATGATACTATTTTAGTGTAGATACGATCTTTTCATTGCTCGTTATTACATCTTAATGCAATGTTGGGGCAACAAAAAAAAAGGAATTCTAACATTTTGACTTTTTTTTCTCATTACTCCATTTAGCGATCGGGTTATTTATTTTTTATATTGATAGATCGGCCAATTCTGAATGCGGTGATACCAAATATGTGTATGTTTGATCTTTTTTATTGCTTTATTTTGAATGGGGTGAAAGGGGGGTGATTTGAACTTTTAGATTTCAGCACTAAAGCCCACATCAAAGGGGGAGACACGATATGCGCACTACTAGTACGGCGCATGTCGTGAAGGGGCTAATTTTACTATTGTGTTCTGCTATATTAGATTATGTTTTGGTATGTATATTATATTATCTATATTTTCATGCACTATTTAGGGCCACCCTCGTCCTGTATGCTGTTAGGTCATATCTCATATGGACATCACACCGGGTGGTCCTCTGCTCAGGAGCCCCCTTTGTGAGCCAGTTTGGAGAGTTCCCATTTTGGCAGACATGGGGTGCAGCCGCACATATTCTCGTGTTGTCCAATGGCCGCATGACAATTTGTGAATTAAGGAAATTTGACAAATGGCCTTTGCACTGGGGGAGGGTGGTGGCTGTTTGGCTCACCCTCATATGTGATTACATAGCTGATCAATCATTTGCATCGCCGCCATGTACTTTTTTCCTTAAAGGGAACCTGTCACCAGTTTTGGCCGATACGATTAACGGCCACCACCTTTCAAGCCTGATATACAGCATTCTATAATGCTGTATATCTGCCCCAACCTGACCTGTAAGAGAAGAAAGAGACCTTTTATTATACTCATCTGCGGGGCTGCCCGGTCTGAAGGGTGTTGCTGTTCCTGTTCCGTCGCCTCCCAGCTTCTTACAATTGCATCATTCTTCCTGCTTCTTGGGATTACATGTCCCTACATGATCCATACAGTCTCGCTGGCATTGCGCTCATGTGGAGGCCTACTTAATCGTAGTAAAGTCCTGTCCTGTGGTGCGCATTCGCTGGGGCTCTTTGAACATTCCAGAAGCATGTGCACTTCAGTACTTTGCGCTACCTTTATCAGGGCAGATAAGTATGCTTGTGCAGGAGCACGATGCTGGGGAGCCTGTGTGGATGACGTAGGGACGCGTCATCCACATGAAGCAAAATGGAGGACGGCATCTCAAGAAGATGGGAGGCGCCAGACCAAGACCAGCGACACCCCTCAGACCAGACTGCCCCGCAGGTGAGTACAATAAAAGGTCTTTTTCTGGTCTGGTTGGGGGCAGATATATATCATTATAGAATATTGTATATCAGCCCTAAAAGGTGGTGGTCTTATCTCATATCAGACAAACCTGGTGACAGGTTCCCTTTAAAATCATGGTAAAGGGAAAGTGTCCCATCAATTAATAACAAGAAAGGGAGAGAAATGAATGAAGCAAACTTTTTAAAGGAAGTTTCAACGAATTTTCCAGACAATGAAAATAATTCTTAAAAAGGATTCAGAATAATTAAAAATGATAGCAGAAATTGCATCCACCCTCTCCGATCACCCACAAGTCCAGTGCTGATCCTCTACCTCTTGCGCAAAAATACTAATCAGCCAATCACTGGTTAAGGCGGGTCAGAGCTGCAGTCACAGATTGGCTGATTGGCCCAGTTGTAGGCGTATCTAGAAAATGAGTAGGAAGCAGAGATTGGGTGAGCGCCATAATGAAACATGAGTGCGATCGGAGAGGGGTATTATAATTTTTTTTTTAACTGTTCTGAGTCTTTAAGATTTTTTTTCACTGAGTAGAATGATGTAAACCCCGTAGTGACTAAGCTTGAAAAAGCCTTAATAATTATTTGTTTCCCATTTTTTTTTTGCATTTTCTCTTTTTATCAGTTACAAGGTGGCGTATGAGTCTTTGTTTTATACATTGTATGATGATTTGGCTCAGTTTAGAGGAATATTTTATTTACTGTCTAATCAACAGCATTTTCTTTTTGTGCGACAAATATAGAAAAAAAGCAATTTTTGGTTTACTTTTTTTTTTATTTGTCATTTTTACTGAAAATGTTTTGAACCAAATAACCTGGAAAACTCATTCAATAGGCTATTACGTTAATGTAGATATCATATATGTATATTCTTTATTAGATGTATGTAACAATATAGCAATGTATTTTATGCAAAATATAAAAAATCTTGTGTTTTTGTATTTTTTTGCAGTGGAGACAATCGGTAATTGTGCCCCCACCTACTACTGTATATAGTATTTACAATACTGGTGTATTTCAACTGTTACCCCTGCAGCCAAATACATGAGCCCATAGCCTGCAGTTACATGTGGGCTGGTGAAGACAGATGTATATGGAGGGGACCGGTTATGGACCTGCCTTGTATGGGTATGGGGTGATAAGCGAAGGAAGTAGGCACAGAAGATGAAAAGAGGAGGAAAAATCCCAAAAAATAGACAAAAGGTAAAAGAAAAGTGTGACTCCAGGATGTAACTAATACAATAAAATTGGCAACTGTAAGAGTCTATAATGGGAGTCCAATAAGAAGAAAGGCTCTACTGGTTGAGGGACATAATTTCCTTTCTGGTTTATTCTTGTCATATACATATAGAAACATTTTTATTTTTGACTATTTATGAAAGAGCAGTTTGTGGATGGCTCCTTCATGGAAGTCTAGAAACTTCTAAACAAAAGGAAGGAGCCGATACAGTCCCCATGGTACCTTCGATTGGTCAATGTTAGCCTCTTGTTTGGTGGTTTCGATGGTAATCTATACACTTCTAGAAATGGTGACTTTTTGAATCCCCAGCTGCAGCTTATTTTACATAGTTGACCTATAGCTGGAGATCGTTTTTCAATGATATTTTCGGTGCTAATATTATTTGCATGATTTATATGATATTTTATAGTATTTTCAGTTTTTCTGTTGCCATAAAAAAGAGCAAAATCACAATACAGTAAATCAGCGATTACACGACAGTCGAGCAGGAACTTGATTACTCTCTCAGCCGTGATAATTTGCTCGCTCGTTAAGTTGATCATCAAACATTTGGAACATTAAAAAAAGTGATGTGAAGATGGACTAAGCCCCAATGTACAGTCTCTTGTCGCTTGCCTGGGCCAATTACTTTGGTGTAGGGTTTTGAAGTATTTTACACGAGAGCTCCAAACAGCTAATTAAAGATTGAAACACTTAAAAATAGACCTCAAAAGCGGACGATGTATCAACATTAATTAGATTGTTCTGCCAGAAAGAGACTAGGATAAGTGGGTCATCTGTGATTAATACATTGCAACCATATACAGGAAATGACATGTAGCAGAAATAGATGGAGATTGTCCCGGCATGCAGTACTGGTGGAAGGTGGCTGTCAACAGTGATAAGACCGGATTGACTGGATGATTGGCAAACTGATGAATTGGACATTAAAAGATATCAACGGACCAGAATGTAAGACAATGTTGCCTTGACTATTGAGGCCGCCACTCTGTTTTGATGTCTGAGAGACGTAACCAGATTGAGTATGCTAATTCTTTTTGCATTAAAAAAAGTATCGCATAGGATTGGAAAATAGTTCTAAAAGTCCCAAGGTTCTTAAAGTCATTAATTGAGATATTAAGTGAAATGGATAGAAAGCAGCCACCTTTTCTGATCTCACCTTCGCTCAGTAGCTGCTTGCTCGAATTCACTCCTTCTACTGATGAAAAGAAGAAAACAAAAACACCAGGCGACCAATCATACTGTGAAATTCTGAATAAAATTAAACTGTCAGTCACAAAGTATGTATTAAACTAAAAAAAATCCATTAAATTGCAGGAGTTTCGCCAAATTACTTCATCTGGGGCATGTCTCCTGCCTCACAATCCATTTACTTTATATAGCTATCAGATTAATATATACTAATATAGATTAAAAACATTTACAAAATTGCCATATAGACCTTTTATTTTATTATTTTGTCCACATCATTATACATTTTAATTCACAATTGTAAAATTTTACCAAGATTTAAAGTTTTTTACTCTATTTTAAAACTTTAACAATAACTAACTAACCTCTCATTCAATAATGCCCAAAAGTGGAAAAACCTTTCCTTTTAAGAAGCTGGTCACGCAATGCCTATTAACTATTGAAGAAATGTACAATTTGGATAACCATTTTTTTTGCCTTAGATCTCCAAAACATATAATAATTTAAACCTCAATCTTGTCATACTAAGTATCAAATATAACAAAATATAAATATTTTCAGAGTTTGAGTCATAATGGTCTGCCATTGCTCTATCGTCTGTCATTATTTGGAAATACATCACAATAGTTCTCACTGTCATCAACTTAGCCATCATTATAACAGTTCATAAGAAGAGAGGTCCAACAATGCTATAATCCAAGTCTGCTCACTGAGATGTCCCACTGTGGGATTTCACCTGTCATGACCATGAAGGACCCAAGCCTCATGTTGGACTGAGGCAGCAATTGCACATGAGTAATGCTGCTCATCACTAGAACTGTTAATAAAAAAGATGTCCTACAATCAAAACGTATAATTTATCCACAGAATAGTGAAGATTGTCTGACTTCTGGGATCCCATCAATGTAAGAATCTGGGTTCCAAAGTTCCATGTTCTATTACGGTCCTCAACATCACCATAGTCATCGTTGACCTCTTCATCATGACTTCCATCTACCCCGACCTCGTGAATATCATCATTTACAAAGTGAAAAACTCGTCATGACACATTCTCAAATAAGGGAAGCTCTCTTGGAAACATCATCATTATCAACGACTCAAGATGTAACTTTTGTCCATATATCCCATTGTTCAAGGAGTTGTAGACTGTCGGATAGCAGGGAAGAACATTTCCATTTTTCGGGCTAACCCGAGAGAATGTTTATTTATATATGATGATCCTTAACAGATCAGTGAATATTTTCCAAACTTTAACATTAAACACATTTTCCTGGCCTGTATCCAGAACATGCAATGAAGAGTTCACTGTTCTAAGAACCATCATTTGACAAGGTCATGACCATTGCAGACCATCCCTGTTCGTCAAGAAGAAATTTATAGAAGAGATGCAAGACTAGAAATTCAACACTGAACAACACATAAATCAATACATAATCTGTTTATTCAGCACTTTGGCTTGTTTAAAGGTCTACGACCTTAACCCTTAATGTTGAAATTCTGAGTCACATCGCCAAACAAGAGACTCTGTGAAAAGACTAAAGAATCGGAAACACATCAAGTTAGAATAGACGCTTCTAGAGTTAGTCCTTCACAGCTTTAGCTAGACAACATCATATAGCAGTATGACAATGTATTCCCATTATTATTCTTTCTCATAGATTAAAACGTCAGACGGTTGGCATATCTAGTAATGAACTAGGAGACACAAGGTTGGATAAATCAATGTAGATCCATATGGAAAGTTGTCATGATAGATGTGTTACGAGTACTTAAACCATGGAATGAGCCCTTGTACAGATGTGGCCACAATTACTTTTTTACAATTCAATTTTTTAAGGCCTATTATCAGGGCACGCTAACAAAATGCTCAACTGGTTGCAGTGGGCATCACAAACACTGGGTGGCCACCATGAGACAAATAAAGCATAAATATCTCCAGTTAAAGTATCATAAAATTAAGTTTTTGTTTTTCAAAGTTTCTTCATCTGATTTCTTTGATCTCGGGATTTTGGTGAACCGAGCGGAAAGTCAAGGAAGGGCATATCTGTAGCTACAAGAGGCTTATAGAGGTGAATGTCAGGTCGGACCTAGCTGGCTTCTTCTTAGAAGTACGTCAGCGTGTACTGAAATCTTCATCATCACAGCCTTGTTGGCAAGCAGCAGAGTTATGTGGGTGATATTGGCCTTTGATACTACGAGAAATGAAGGGGAATGAAAAAAAATGGATTTCCAAACATGAAACCTTCTCTCTTGTATGTGTCCTACATTCAATGATTACATGAGCTCACCTCGGATGCAAAATAGTCATCATCATCATCACCATCATTGTTATTGTTACCATTGCCATAACTTGCATGGCTATGCTTATGATCATTCTCATTGTCATCAGCGCCATTAACTCTACATCCATTGGTTTCATTGCAGTTAACTTGTGTCATCATCCTAATTCTCCTCATCATCCATATGATAGTTATCATTGTCATCAGCATAACTGCGGTCCCCATCTCTATCATCATTCTGATCTGTACTCTACTTATTGCTATCGTTACCACTGTGATAATTATCAGCTCTGTCGCCATAATCAGCATCATTACCATTTTCTTTCTTGCCGGATAGGATTGGAGTTTTTTATCCACTTCCTAATCTATTAGTCGCATCTATTGTATCTATGGCAAATTGTAAAGGTGCAATGTAGTCCAAATCAAGGCAACGCAGTAACTTGGCATGGTAGCTCAGCGTGTAGCATGGTTGCCTTGCTGTATTAGGGTCCTGGACTTGGTTTTGCCATAAGTACATCATTTGTATCGAAGTGCAAAATTGACCACTGTGACATGGACGAGCCCTTTTGAGTGACCAGCAAACCCAATACTGTGACATTGGGTTTGCTGTGGTCATTCTCTTTTCTATTGAAGAATTTATTAATTTATGAAAAAATTATTTTTCCTAACTCTAGATATCTATGGCCGAACTGGTAACGTTGCCTTATAAATGTAGTCCGAGACTTTTGAAATTCTAAAGATAGCTCATCAAGACCAGATTGGAGGGTGTCTGGCACCTGATTCTGCCAACAATTAGGATTTACAAGTCCCATGGCGCCCAGAAGGATATGACAGCTCCATACACCATGTAGTGGTTGTTCTTGGGTACTGCAGCTCAAATCACATTCACTTTAATGGGAGCTGATCGTCAGTACCGAGAAAGGCCACTACACGGTGTACAGATCTATGGCGTACACTGGTTACTGTACAAATTGCTGATCTGTGAGGGTGCATATAGTCAGACCGTCATCGATCTAGTATGGATGACCATTACTATCAATATCCCAGACAACCTCTTCAATGCTAATATTATTTCTAATTACCACTACGGGCAAAATTCTATAAATATGATTGACAGCTGCATGATAAAACCAAGATTTCTTGCTCAATTTGCCTACTCCCAACATAGTAGATCAAACAGTAATTTTGTGCTTTGTGTCATCCTAACTGATTGCACCGTGCTCGCACCATCATGCGCCTCTCCCCTTCCCGACAACATGTATTACATGCAATTATCGGATGCAGATCTCCTGCCTGGAACATGACGTTCATGTAATTGAAGCTGGTTACTAATATATCATGTGAACAGCACAAAACACAAGCAAATTGTATCAACTTAGCATTTCTGACTCGGCCTCCCACTTGACAAATGTACCCATGTGCATTGGCAGGAAGGGAAGCTCAGTAATTATTAATATAGTATGCCTTACACTTTAATGCCACGATATAAGATGGCCTGGAGCACTGAGCTGCCTATAATAATTGATTGAGCAGATCAACACATGACGTGACTCATAATCCCGCCGTACTGGGCTGCACAGCCTTGTAGAACATCCTCCGATACCACCGCATGTTCCAGTCTTGAGCAGAGAGTTCACGTGAAGGGATCATGGTAATTAACAAGCTAAATTAAAACCTCGAGAAGCTTCTCGCTTTCTTTCCTTTATTGCCAACAGGCAATGCAAAACTTCCCAAATTGCCAATTGTGTCTCCAGCTTAATTATTGCTCAAAGGTAGTGTTGCCCGATACAAATTAAGTCATATTTGCATAATTTGTATCAAGTTATTTCTTAAATAGTGTCCTGAAACCCTGTGAATTGTGCATTAGGGAAAAGCAAGAAATACGAGGAAGGAGGGCATTGTGTAAGGGCTGCTCTCTTTGTAGCAATATGATTTCTACCAGTCAGGTGAGGACTGGTACTGTTTTAGGGGCACGATGCAAGAAAAATAAAAGTTGTCTCAACCAGATATCCCATATAAAGGGGTTGTCCAGAGTGTTACACACCTGTCCCTTGTTCGGGCTCCTCTACCTTTACTCTGGTCCGCTAAACTATATGCTCCATGTTGGACTTTGCAATTAGCCCAGCATGCTCCCATGTTATCATTTATTATATACCTAGGCCTATGTAAGGCCCACCAAGACACACACCTGTGACTTGATATTAATTCTCTTAGTTTGTTGGTGCACCATGGCCTGTCTGCTGTCTCCATGACATCTCATGTCTGTCTTCGGCTTCCAGTACCTCTTTGACCTGTCTGTGGTCTCCCGACAACTCTGATCTGCCATCAGCTTCTAGTACCTCTGCTACCTATCTGTGGTCTCCCAGACATCTCCGGTGTGCTTGCCACTTCCAGTACCTCTGCTACCTATCTGCGGTCTCCTGGATGTCTCTGGTCTGCCTGCGACTTCCAGTGCCTCTGCTATCTGTCTGCGGTCTCTAGGACGTCTCCTGACTTCCTGTGGCTTCCAGTACATCTGCTATGTGTCTGCGGTCTCTAGGATGTCTCCTGTCTTTCTGTGGCTTCCAGTAACTCTGCTACCTGTCTTTGGTCTCTAGTAGTGATGAGCGAGTATACTTGTTTCTCGGGTTTTCCCAAGCACGCTTGGGTGGTCTCTGAGTATTTGTAACTGCTCGGAGATTTAGTTTTTGTTGATGCAGCTGCATGATTTACAGCTCCAAGCCAGCCTGAGTTCATATGGTGGTTGCCTGGTTGCTAGGGCATCCCCATATGTATTCAAGCTGTCTAGCAGCCACAAATCATGCAGCTCTGCAAACAAATAACTAAATCTCCGAGCACTCACAAATATTCAGAGACCTCCCAAGCATGCTCGGGAAAACCCGAGCAACGAGTATACTCGCTCATCACTAGTCTCTAGGACATCTCTGGTCTGTCTGCAGCTGTCAGTAACTCTGCTATCTGTTTGCCGCATGCCTCATCTGGCTGCTGCACTGACATCCTTTGCCTGTGTGCCAACTAGGTCACCGTTTATTAGATAAGTTAGTACCAATGAATAAAGTATGGATTCACCAAATAGTACTCAAATTAGATAAATCACATAAAACATAGCTTTTAATATAGGTATAAATATATAAAAAATACACATATATAGTACAATACAAAATGATTACCCCAAAGGACAAGGGTCTCTATTTTTGGTAGAGAGAACAAAAAGAAGGGAAAAATCACCCTAATATATCACTATTGTCTCCCTACCTACCAGCAGAGGTTGGCACCCTCAATCCTGCAAAGTGGAGCCCCCACTCAACGACGGCTATCCCTCCCACTCTCTGAATGCCTCTGTAAAGATAACGGGTGCACAGAAACTTAGCAGTGAAGTAAATATGTCTAATAATCAGGTAAACCTGGTACCCTACTTCTGATATACCTTATGGAACGTGTAATAAATCAGGGGTTAGAAAACAGACACACAATGTCCTTTTAAAAAAAAAAAGGTTAGAAGGTACAGGGCGATATCTATATTGCACATATTCCCAGATCCAAAATATAATGATGCAGATATTGATATATGCATCATAAGAATATGCAAGTTTGCTAATAGCCACATAAGAAACCCTTATGATGCATATATCAGAGTATTATCTGTGTGCCAACCAAGACCTTTAGCTTTGAAGATCCATCTCACCTAGTGAGCCTAATACAGGACTTTGATAATGATAGCCTATCCTTAATTTAGGTCATCAATATAGGTGGAGATCTGACACCCAGCAACCACATGGATCTGCTTTTACCACGCTCTGGAATGAATGGAAGTAGGCAATCTATGGAGACAAAATAAAACAGTGCATTGGCCACTCACAGTACTGCAACTTCAATGGAAGGTGAGCTGTAGCACCCCAAAATGGCCCCTACACTGTGTACAGAGCTGTGGTGCTCTGGTCCCATGCACTGCTTACCTTGGGCCTAGTTGATCATTGAGGGATACTAGTTGTTGGACCCTCATTGATCTGGTATTGTCTGATCAACCCTTTTAAAAAGGCAATCACCAAGGAGCAGGCAGCAGTAATCCTAATGATAGGCTGTTACCTACAGGGTAAGCCCAGGGAGGCCTCATATTTCTACCGCAGTGGCTGTAAAGTGGTATTGCATGGCATGTAAATCACAGCAATGATTAGCCGGATCTATTCTTTGCAATGGCTGTCCGCTCTGGATTGTAGAGGAGACCCCACTTCTATAATGTCCATCGGTCGTTATATGGCAAACAAACAATGCCTGTACTAATAGGTCAATCCTTGTGAAAGCACACAGTCTATAGGGATCCCTCATCCATCCATCTGTCAGTCCATCCATGATTTATCCATCAGTCCATCCATCCGTCTGTTTATCCATTCATCATCTATACATATGTCCATCTGTCCATCCATGATCTGTCCATCCATCCATCTATCCATCCGTCCATCCATCCATCCATGATCTATCTCTCTGTCCATCTGTTCATTCTTCCCTCCATGATTCATCCGTCCGTTCATCTATCCATCCATCTGTCCATCCATCTATCCATTTATCCACCTATTTCCCTCATAAAGTTAAAGTGCTGCAGTATATGTTGGCACTATAAAAATAAAAATTATTATTATTATCCACCCATTGATCCATCCATTTATTTATCCATCCACCCATCCATCCAAAAATAGCATCACAGGTTTCAGTCCTGAAGAAGAGTGCCAGTCCTCCAGATCACCAGCTGCAATTCCTCCCAATATCCAATAAATTAAAAAACAAGGCTGACCTCCACAAGGCTTCAGTGTAACAATAGGCATATTGGTGAATGAGCTACAATTGCTGCTTCACTGAAGTATTGTGGAGCGCAGCCTCGTTTTTTGAGTCGTTGTATCTATGTCTTTATAAAATGATCTAATTAATATCTATCTAAATGTATCATCTAGTAATTAACTTTGATACTATTTTAGGTGCCCCATGTTTCTGGCAGAATTTGCACCGCAAAGCTGTCATACACATTCTTCTTACAAATTTTTAGTTGTAAAATAAAGAAAATGATACATGGTGTAAACTTAGATTCACTATCTCTCTCTCTCTCTCTATTATCCATCTATTTTTCATCTATTATCTATCTATTGTCTATCTATTATCTATCTATCATCTATCTATCTATTATCTATCTATCTATCTATCTATCTATCTATCTATCTATCTATCTATCTATTATCTACTGTATCTACCTAATATATAAAGCTGTGTGTGTGTGTGTGTGTGTGTGTGTGTGTGTGTGTGTGTGTGTGTGTGTGTGTGTGTGTGTGTGTGTGTGTGTCCGGGATTGGCATCTGCACCCTCGCAGCTACAGCCACAAAATTTTGCACAGTCACATGTCTGGACCCCGAGAGCGTCATAGGCTATGTTGTGAGGTGAAATTTTAACCCCGCGTGTTCCAATTCACAAAACAATTTTGCCCCTATCTACATAACGGGAAAAAAGTGAAGGGAAAAGTGTCGGAGGCAAATTGACAGCTGCCAGATGTGAACAAGGGGGACTTAAAGAGTGAGAGCGATGGTGCCAAAGAGTATATACCGTACAGTTGCTAAGGTGGGGCCCTGACATGGAATACTCACCACACACGGGGATATGAACACACACATAAAATGCGCCACACTCTATCACGTGCTTGAACACATATACCACCCTCAGCACACATTTCACCACACATACACCAACCTCGCCACATAAAAGTCGAAACACAAAAGTCGCCACTCAAAACTCGCCATGCGCAAAATTCACCACATGCAAAACTCACCACATGTGCAAAACTCATCTCATGGAAAACTCGCCACACGCAAAACTTGCACACATGGAAAAATTGCCACATGCACAAAAGTTGCAACACATGCAAAAGTTGCCTCACACAAAACTTGCACATACTCAAAATGGACCACACATAAAACTTGCCACACGCAAAATTTGCTGCACACAACTTGCTACAGTAACCTGCCACATGCAACTCAACACACAAAAAGTTGCTACACGCATGTCGCCACACAAAACTCATCTCACTAAAGTCACTACATGCATGTCGCCACATGCAACGCAACACACACAACTTGACACATGAAACCCGCCCTAAAACACACACAAGTCTGGTATTATCTTTCAAAAATAAAAATCTGATTAATAAGCCAGCAAACTACAAGAGCAACAAATGTACCATATAGGAAATACGGCAGCTGTCAGTCACATAACCTGTCTATCATGTGTATGTGTGAGCTAATATATACTGCCAGGGGGAAGGGCTTCCTGTTCACTGGGGATTTATCAGGCTGGCAGTAGCAACCAATCACAGCTCAGCTTCTATTTTGATACAGTTAATTAATCTGAGCTCTGATTGGTTAACATAGGCAACAAAGGACATTCTCAGTATAACAAAGCTTGTGTGAGGTAATAGCATGTCAGTTAGGGTGTGTTGGTGGAAAGGCTGATGTCAGTTATATTACCTCTATGTGAGAGGATATAGAAACTGCCAGTTGCAGACTATTTTTACCACAATAATGCCTCATAAGAAAAGGAATTCCATGGCACGAATGTCAGCTAATGCAAAAAGAAAAGCTGCATTACAGGCCAATGAAAAATGTGAAGTCCGAGAAACAAGGCTGACACACATGAGAACAGCAGCTGCTTCCTCAAGGGCCAATGAACTTTCTGAGGAGAGGGAAGCGAGGCTTGCAGACATGAAAACAAGAGCTGCTTCCTCAAGGGCCAATGAACTTTCTGAGGAGAGGGAAGTGAGGCTTGCAGACATGAAAACAAGAGCTGCTTTCTCAAGGGCCAATGAACTTTCTGAGGAGAGGGAAGCGAGGCTTGGAAACATGAAAACAAGAGCTGCTTCCTCAAGAGCCAATGAACTTTCTGAGGAGAGGGAAGCGAGGCTTGCAGACATGAAAACAAGAGCTGCTTCCTCAAGGGCCAATGAACTTTCTGAGGAGACGGAAGTGAGGCTTGCAGACAAGAGAACAAGAACTGCTTCCTCAAGAGCCAATTAACTTTCTGAGGAGAGGGAAGCGAGGCTTGCAGATAAGAGAAGAAGAGCTGCTTCCTCAAGGGCCAATGAGTCATCTCAGCAGAGAGAAGGCCGACTTGCCACTAAGAGAATTGCTATTTCTTCCACCAGGGCACAGGAAATGGTTAGAGATTTGAAACAAGCTGCCTTTTGTTACCAGTCAGTCAGATAGGAAAAATGGATGTGTCTGCATGTACTGCAGTGCCCTGAAATGGAAAGATAAACCGCCAGGTTTATGCTGTGCAAATGGCAAGATAAAACTTCCACCTCTCCTGTCACCACCAGATCCCCTAAAGTCTCTGATGATGGGTACCAGTACAATATCAAAGCATTTCTTGGACAACATCAGGGAGTACAACTCCTGCTTCCAAATGACATCATTTGGTGTAACAAAAGAAATGTTTACAACAGGATTTATGCCGACATTTAAAGTTCAAGGACAGGTTTATCACTCAATTGGCTCACTGCTTCCATTACAAGGAGAAGAACCTCAATTTCTTCAACTCTTCTTCATGGGAAATGCAGAAGCAGAGGCTCAGCGGAGATGCTCTTTAATTCCTAACACCTGCCTTGATTTTGTCACTATTTTGCAGCAGTTCCTTCATTCCAACAATCCATATGTTCTACTTGTCAAGACTGCACTTGAATTCATGCCAAATGACGATTACAAGGCTGTCATTCGAGCTGACAAAACACCACAAGGTGAACATCAGCGACGTTTCAATGCTCCCACATTTGATGAGGTAGCCATCTGGATTGTACGTAATGATTTTCAAAGCCATGACATTGTTCTTCAGAAAAGGAACAATAGTTTGCAATGAGTAGCAGAAACTCACATGTCCTATGATGCACTGCAATATCCAATCATCTTTTGGCAGGGACAGGATGGCTATCACTTTGGAATGCCTCAGACAGATACTACAACAGGCAACCCTTTAGGAAAAAAAGTGTCTGCCATGGACTTCTATGCATATAGGATCATGACAAGATTTGCAGAGGAAAATCACATCTTGAAATGCAAACACCTCTTCCACCAATTTATTGTTGACATGTATGCAAAGATTGAGAGTGAACGTCTTTTATATATCCGACCAAATCAAAAGAAGCTCATGGCAGAGGAATATATTCACCTTAGTGATGCTGTTGCAAATGATGCTGATCCAAAAGAGTTGGGGAAAATGGTTATTCTTCCATCAACTGTCACTGGAAGCCCACGACACATGCATGAATACACATAGGATGCAATGACATATGTGAGAAAGTATGGCCGTCCAGATCTTTTCATCACCTTTACTTGCAATCCTGCCTGGGAGGAAATTGGAAGGCGCCTGTTGCCGGGCCAAAAAACAGTCAATCGCCATGACCTTATTGCTCGGGTTTTCAAACAGAAACTTTCAAAAATGACTAGTCTCATCATAAAATCACATATTTATGGTGAGACGCAGTGCTGGATGTATTCAGTTAAATGGCAAAAAAGAGGCCTTCCTCATGCCCACATCTTGATCTGGCTGAAGCAAAAAATACAACCTACCGAAATTGACAATATCATCAGTGCCGAATTGCCAGACCTTCAGATTGACCCATTGCTGTTTGACACCATCACAAAAAACATGATCCGTGGTCCGTGTGGGAGTCTCAACAAAAATTCTCCCTGTATGATCGACGGCAGGTTTTCTAAGCACTACTCACGATCCCTGGTCCAAGAAACCCAAACAGGACAAGATGGATATCCAGTCTACTGAAGAAGAAAGCCAGGGGATGGTGGTTTCACAGCAAAGCTCAAAATGCGTGTTGGATCATCACTCCAAGAGATAGAAATTGACAACAGGTAGTTAGCCTTACAACCCTTTGCTCTCAAAAATCTTCCAGGCCCACATAAATGTCGAATCTTGCCACTCTGTGAAATCAATCAAGTATATCTGCAAATATGTCCACAAAGGAAGTGATCAAGCAGTTTTTGAACTCCAGAAAAATTGACCTATTATTGATGAAGTGGAGGCATTCCAGATGGACAGGTACATAAGCAGCAATTAAGCTGTTTGGAGAATACTAGGATTCTCCATTCATGAGCGCTACCCACCAGTTGTGCATATGAGTGTGAACTTGGAAAACGAACAGAGAATTTACTTTAACCCGGCAAACTTGCAGCAGCATCTCCTAACACCACCTAAGACCACCCTCTTGGCATTTTTTGAGCTGTGTCAACAAGACCCTTTTGCAAAAACAATTCTATACTGTGATTGATCAAAGTACTACACTTGGAATGCCTCCAGAAAAACACTGGAATGGAGGAAACGGGGGCTTGATATTGAAGGCTATCTAGGGGTGAAAGCAACTGATACTCTTGGTCGCATCTACACTGTTCATCCGTCAAATGCAGAGTGCTTCTATCTGCGCATGTTACTTCATGTTGTCAAAGGCCCTACATCATTTTCTGACCTGAAGACCGTCGGAGGCCAAGTGTGTGAAACATTCAGGGAAGCTTGCCAAAGAAAAGGACTTCTGGAAAATGATGGACTCTGGGACATGACCCTCAGTGAAGCAGCAGCTACACAAACCTCAAAGCGACTAAGACACCTCTTTGCTATTATTCTAACAACCTGTAGCATTTCAAATCCTCTTGAGATTTGGAAAAAGTACAAAACTGATCTCAGTGAGGACATCCTCATGTAGATTAGAAGGGAAAATCCTCAGCAACTCATCAACTTCACTGAGGAAATGTTCAATGAAACTTTAATGCTCCTTGAAGATCATTGCATAGCAAAGTCAGGAAAAGCTTTACAGTTGCTTGGTTTGCCTGCTCTAATAAGAAATCCTGAAGGCATCCAAATGTGTAGGGAGATTTTCATAGAAGCAAACTACAATATTGATGAACTGACAGCATTTGTGTGTCAGAACGAGCCAATATTGGTACCAGATCAAAGGGACGCCTATAACTGCATTTTAAGTTTCAGTGAAACCAACAAAGGTGGGATTGTCTTCCTTGATGCTCCAGGTGGAACAGGAAAGACATTTGTAATCAACTTGCTCCTGGCAAAATTTTGACAACAAAAAAAGATTGCACTTGCAGTGGCATCTTCTGGAATTGCAGCTACGCGTTTAAAAGGTGGCAGGACAGCACATTCGACATTCAAACCACCACTTAACCTGTCTCATAGTGACAGCCCCATGTGTAATATTGCCAAGGGATCAGGACTGGCCAAATTGCTTAAAAAATGCAGTGCCATCATTTGGGATGAATGCACCATGTCACAGAAAAGGGCTCTGGAAGCAGTGGACAAACTGCTGTAAGACCTGCGTAGCAACAAATATATCATGGGAGGAGTAGTTGTTGTTTTGGCAGGTGATTTCCGCCAAACACTACCTGTTATTCCAAGATCAACCCCTGCAGGCAAACTCAATGCCTGTCTCAAATCATCGTACCTTTGGAGAAAAATAAAGAAAATGTCACTGAACACAAACATGAGGGTCTACATGACAGGCGATGTTTCTGCTGGACTGGTTTCGAGCCAGCTGTTGACTATTGGAGATGGCAAGGCACCAGAAAACTCAACCACTGGACGCAACTTTTGTTGCATTGTGACTTCCATTGAGGAGTTGAAAGCAAAGGTTTTTCCAAACATTCAACTCCATTTCAAAAATTCTGGCTGGCTGTGTGAAAGGGCTATTCTAGCTCTCAAAAATGACAGCGTCAACAAGATCAATCTTCAAATTCTAAATCTCCTTCCAGGTGTGTGCACAACCTACAAGTCAGTGGATACAGTAATAGACCCTGCTCAAGCATTATTTTATCCAACTGAGTTCCTCAATTCCTTGGAGCCACAAGGACTTCCTCCTCACAACCTCTTTCTAAAACCTGGAGCACCTATTCTGCTATTGAGAAATTTGGATCCACCAAAGCTGTGTAATGGAACAAGACTCTTGATTAAGAACATGTTTCCACATGTAATTGAGGCAACCCTTTTGACACGATGTGACACAGGAGAAGATGTTTTCATTCCAACAATTCCTCTCATTCCATCTGATTTGCCTTTTGATTTTAAACGCCTCCAGTTTCCTGTTCGACTGGCATTTGCTATGTCCATCAACAAGGCACAGGGACAGTCCTTGAAAGTAGTTGTAATTGATTTACAATCTCCATGCTTTTCTCATGGTCAACTTTATGTGGCCTGTTCAAGAGTTGGAACAGCCACAAATCTGTTCGTCTTTGCACCTGAAGGAAAAACTAAGAATGTCGTTTATCAAAAGGCTCTCGAATAAGTAGTAGAAGATTACTTCATATTACTTGGCCAATTTAGTTAAATCTGTGTGGAATATCTCTAGTGTTGAAATATATGTTGTGAAATGCTTCTATTAGCTTAGTTTTTGCCTTTTAATAATTAAATTTCTATCTATTTGTTTTGTGGTTTTCGTGTGCAGAATAAATTTTTGTTAACACATTTTATTTTGCTAACAGCAGTTAACCCGGGTGAAGCCGGGTAGTACAGCTAGTTATCTATATATCTGTTATGTATATATTATCTATCATCTATCTATATATTATTATTATTATTTATTTATATAGCACCATTAATTCCATGGTGCTGTACATGAGAAAGGGTTACATACAGGGTTATAGATATTGATTACAGTAAGCAGATTTACATTGACAGACTGGTATCTATCTATCTATCTATCTATCTATCTATTATGTATATATTATTTATCATCTATATATTATTTATCTATCATCTATTATCTATCATCTATTATCTGTCTATCTATCTATCTATCTATCTATCTATCTATCTATCTATCTATTATCTACTATCTATCTATTATCTATCTATTATCTATCTATCACTATCTATCTATCTATCTATCTATCAATCTATCTATCTCCTCCATTCTCTTGTCTCATCCCTTTCTCTTTCTCCCCAATCCTTCTCTTCTTTCTCTCTCCTCTTATCTCCGTCTCCATCTGTCTTCTCTTTCCATCCTCTCTCCTAGCTCACTCCTTCCTTCTCCCTCTTTCGCTTTCCCTCCATCCCTTCCTTTCTCTTCCCTCCTCCCTGCAGTTGTATTATGAGCATTTTGCCATCTCAATACTCGGCATGTACAGGAATCCTTTCAGAGGCGCGGGGAAGGAAGGGGGGGGATATAAAAAAAAAGAAATATGTCAGGCTGCTCTGATTCCATGTAAATCCCTGCTTTGAATGCAACTACAGGGCACCCAAAATGGCGTGAGCTCATTTTGTAACAAATCTCAGGGATCACAGTGGAAAAAGAAGCCAGATTATTGTCGGAGGGGCACTCATGGGGGGACTGAGAATCAGCAGCCTTGTACATGTCATGAAGACACTTCCATCTAATTGGCGTCTGTGAGTGATCCAGATTGCCAATGTACAGAGCTTGGAGGGAGCATATTCTATTTTGTTGCCTAATCAGTCAGATAAGGAAGTCATCCTGCTCTTATAAATATGTATCAGCCGCGTTCTGCAAGATGAAATGATTCCTGAGCTCATCCAGACCAATATCCAAAAATGAAGCGCACTTTATGGGAACGTAATGAGCAGAAAACAAACAAAATAAAGTATTATATGTATAATAACCAGTGGGTCATCGTATGTAACCCAGGTCCTAGTAACACAGATGCCTGCTATTCACTAATATATGGGAGGTGTTTCTACTCATAGGGTCATTATATGTAACACTGATCCTAACAACCACATTTATGGCATTTACTAATATTTCACGGGTATTTATGATGATTTGGGTCATGGATGTAACCCAGATAATAATAGGGGGAATATTTGGTATTTCTTAATATATTAGATGTGTTTATAGTCGTGGGACCATCATATTTAGCACAGGTCCCAAAAAGAAAAAATGCATGGTATTTACTAATATATATGTTCATACATGTACCGAGATGATAAAGAAGGAATATTTGGTATTAACTAATATATTAGATGTGTTAATAATCTAATAATCTGCACCCTCGAACTCAGACCCAGACAACTGGGTGTCACCATACATGAATTTCTATATAAGAGGTATACCCTTAAATCCAAGTAAGTTCTTGTGTCCCCTAGGAAACTCCATTAATTGATGAGATGTTCCAGACAAGGTGTCGATGTGTCACGCAGAGCATTAGTCATCCAATAACTAAAGGATGCCTTAAAGAAGGACAGGTCCTAAAAACGGAGGTGATTTGGGATATCAATCGACCATATGTTATTTTTTCGAACATAGAGTGTTAGATAGGAAACAGGCAAATAAGGGGTTACAGCAGAGAGGTTGAAGAAAACCTTAAAAGTAGCCCACTGGCACCCCCATCCTGTCAGCCCGGGGAACTGCACCTCCTTGTGTTCCATTCCTATTCACCAGCCAGCAAATGCCTTCATGTAAGAAAATGTGAAATGCACTGAAAATAAGATAAAAGACGCCCTTATGCCCCCCTAACAGATACCTATAAATAGAGAAACGTCACCCTCATCCACCCTGGCCTGATCTCCAAGGATGCAAAGGCCAAGAAGGGAGATGAGGAGCCCGTATCAAATATGTGACTGCTGTAAAACACCCAGACAAATAAAGCATAATGCATCTGAATTATTAACCTGTTCTTCTCCATAAACATGAAACTTTGATGAGACCATCTTGTAAGGCAAGTGCATTATTGTCTTCAAAAACAAAATAAAATAAAAAAATCACTGAAATAGGCAGAGGTACGATCCTCCATTTCATATCTCCGAGTCAGAAAATGGATCGTTGGATGACTCCAATCAACCAATTCCAGAGATATTGCACCAGTACTATGCGAAAGCTGAATGTTTGGCAGTAAACCCCCCACCCCACCCCTTACCGAGCCATCTGCTTGTATTACATAACTAAAACAATCACATATGTATCCGAGTAAGTGCTGCTTATGGAGAAATCCTACAGACTTCAGCAGTTCCAGATCTGTCATGGTTGGTCTCCAGTACTCCAGTACCCAAGGGCCAAATTCTGCCGTTAGCCAAAAAGCACTTATGCACCCCATACCCCATACCCTATGGCTGTAAGGATGGTATATATATAAATATCTTCCTACCTTCCTATAGACTATAGCACTCCCAGATCTGTCACGGTGGATCTGTAGAAGTCTGTGCCATAACACCACCCAAATTCTGCCTTACGTCAAAGCACTTATGCATCCTTACTCTATGGCTGTCTAGATGGTATATATATATATATATATATATATATATATATATATACACACTCGAGCTGCTCCAGATCTGCCATGGTAGTTCTATAGAGGTCTATGCATTGCCACACCACCACCCCAATTATTCCAAAAGCCAATGTAGCCCCTTCCCCATGGGTGTCTATATGGTATATGTGAATCTTTTTATTCTTCCTATAGACTTGAGCATCCAAGATCTGTCATGATTGGTCTATAGTAGTCTGTGCCATAACACCACCCAAATTCTGCCATACGCCAATGCACTTATGCACCCTCTACTCTATGGCTGTCTAGATGGTATATATATATATATATATATATATATATATAGTATAGTATATATATATATAGTATATATATATATATATATATATAGTATATATATAGTATATATATATATAGTATATATATATATATAGTATATATATATATATATATATGGTATATATATATATATCTTCCTATAGATTTGAACAGCCCCAGATCTGCCATGATAGGTCTGTAGAAGTCCATATATGCCACACCACCACCCCAATTCTGCCATAAGCTGTAGTCCCAGATCTGCCATGGTGGGTCTATAGAAGTCTATGTATGCTAGACCGGCAACCAAACTCTCCCATTTATGCACCCCATCTCTATGGCTGTATGTGTATATATATATATATATATATATATATATATATGTCTATATATATATATATATATATATATGTCTTCCTATTCTTCCTATAGTCTTGAGTAGTTCAAGATTTGACATGGTGTATCTATGTAAGTCTGTATATGCCACACCACCACCCCAATTCTACCATGAGCCAATGCACTTATGCACCCCCACTCTATGGCTGTCTAGATGGTATATATATATATTCCTATAGGTTTGAGCAGTCCCAGATCTGCCATGGAAGGTCTGTAGAAGTCCATATATGCCACACCACCACCCCAATTCTGCCATAAGCCAATGCACTCCTTTCTGTCTTGTTGGTATATATATATATATATATATATATATCTTCCTATTTCAGTAAAAAGATGTGTACATTTCCATTGAGAAGATGTGAAGGTTGGATGGAGATACTTTGTTTCCAGCTGGAGTCCAGGAAGCTATGTAACTGATCTCCCATTCCAGGGATAGATTAAGTGCCCCTGTATAGATTTATTTTCCATTTAATAGAAATGATTCTGCTAGAACATCATACAACAGGAACCCCTGGGTATTTCAGCTCACTCTAACAAATGCGAAAAAGCATTAATAAGTAAAGCAGTCTGCAATGCAGCTGAGCCATAAGACACAAGATCACAACACAATTTTAGGGAAGGATTAAGCTTGGTGTTTACCTGTCGCCTCTGGAGTACAGACGATTGCAGTCAGACTTTCTACCTGCAGATACAGTGATAACAGGCTGCCAGGGGGGAGTCTCACAGGCTTCTTGCAAACTGTTTTCCTGTAACTTGTGTGCCCTTTGCCATCACCCAGCATTGGCACGCCAGGATGCTATCCTAGAGGTAATCCACAGAATGCTCCATTACAGGGGATGACAGCAGGGAAATGTGTGGGGATCAGAGAAGCAGAGAGGAGAATGTGAGGGTGCAGACATCCCTGGGAAGGCTGAGACCACCACCATGTGCCGAGCATGCAGCCTGTCCACACATCACAAGACACCTTTATCCAGCAACTTCCTAGGGAGGACACATAATAATGCGCTAATAAGACCCCACAATAGTTTACAAAGGAGTAAATCCCAAAAAAAGAGCCTGTTTCTGGATGCCAGTGCCTGATATATGGGAGCTTTGACCTTGCAATGTACCTGATCCAGGTTAATCCATAAAATGGTCCTTTAATGCAAGCAGCAACATAATAATGCCCAGAGCCGGACAGCACCCACTGGCAGCAGCAGCCATGGGGGAAACCAATGGATTTATTGCACTTGTAATCCGAATAATTAGCTGTGGTACAAGGTTCTGATCCAGATTGTGGGAAAAAAAAAAGGGTGGAGGCAATCCAAATGGTAGATCCTCGATCCTGATCACTACACTGGAGCCAATCTAGGCAGGGATCTGATCTGGGTCACTGCTGTCCATGGTGCTGGAAGGGATCTGCAGCACAAGGTGCTGAGCCGGGTCGCTGTCCATGGTGCTGGAAGGTATCTGCTGCACAAGGTGCTGAGCTGGGTCGCTGTCCATGGTGCTGAAGGTCACAGCAGGTCCAATTCCTCCTCCTGCTTATTCAAGCTGGGCTAGGATTTAGGGCTGCAGCAGACACTAGGCAGTGGTTTGTTTCCAGGGATCTATCCTCCCCCCCCAAAAACACAACCACCACCTTTCACTAGACAAAGACACAGCTCCAGAGAACCACAGGGAAAAGGAGACCCTCTCCAAAAGGCAGCAGCTCCCTCCAGCCCCTGCCTGGGTGAAAGAGCTCAGACATGCTGCACCCAGGGCAAGTCAGTCCTGCTTGGGAAGCCTCTGGTGTGTGCAGGGCTGTGGGTCTCTCTCAGCCAGCAGTGACAAAGCCATTCCTGCGCATTCACTCTGCATTAGGCAAACCTCCTCTACGTCTCTGCAGTGACTGAGATGGGAAAGTCAGATCAGATCTCAGCGGGAGGACTGCACAGCTGCACCTAGCACTTCCCCCAGTACAGCCTCCACGCTGAGTTAATCCTAAGAGTGATTGAATGCCACAAAAGTGTCTCTCCAGCCCCCCAGGAGGAATAAGGGGGGACCTTCCTCAGACGCTTCTAAGTGGATTACGCAATGATACCATCTAGACTAGGGTAATCCATCCACATGCACAATGCTCTCAGAAATAGCTATGTTTCCAAATAATGCAATGATCCATGATGCAGGATCTGTGAACGTGGCCGCTTTACCCCCACAGGCACCGACGAATGCTACTTTTTAGGATTGGCTCCCTGCCTGAGCCTGTCATCCATGTGTTATCTGCATAGGGATCAGGCTTTTGGCTTGGATCCCTCCTCCTGCTATAGGATATGGTCTCAGCTGCCTGGAGTTGGAGTAAGGAGCTTCTGGAAATGCATCAACTGCAGAAGACGCCTCATTAACGCTGCTGGCCATTGTGGATACTTTATTTCACTTCCCCCCCCCCCCCCAGGATCTTTATTACCTGCACATTGCATTAGCTGCATTAACTCTGCACTTGCTGTTTCCCAGTTTGGTAACGCTGATTTATACTGATTTTTGAGCGAATTCTGTATCTGCTGCGTAAGGCTACGTTCCTGCCGTAAGTTTTTGGTGAGTTTTTACGCTGCGTAATTTGGATAAAATTGGGGGAAAAAAATGCAAGTAATCTATTTAACTTAATGGGTGCGGAAAATCTGCGACATCAAACCATGTATTAGGCAACCATGGTGGGAACGTTGACTAATAAATAAAGCCAACGGAGAATTTACGAGTTGAGTTTGATTTATCCATTGCATTGTCCTGACCATGCAACTACCCAAGACTAAGATGATAACTTCAGCATTGCGACATCTGAATTTATATTGAATAAATGAATTAAATTTATATTGCAATTTCTAGATAAAGGCTCCTATTCCTAAACTATGCTGTGGTAATTGGCTTATTCATAGTGGTATTTTTATATTCCCATCTGGTTGCTGCTAAAATATTGATCTCTTATGCAAAGTATCTATTATAATCTCTAGCTGTCTGCTCCATTAGCCTGGACTGTGCTTTTACAGGGATTTTGTGATTCTAGATTGGATGGTTACATTACGCGCTGCACTTATTTACGTTTTTGCTATTTATGCTCTTGCTCCATCTTCATTCTCTATGCATGCCTACAGACCATGCGTGATTTACATAAGTGCATTATTGGCCAATATCTGCATTGATCACTCATATTGCCAATATCTCCTGTGCAGTTGTATAGTTAATGTAATGCAAACATAAAATATATTTCTACATACTGTCAGCATTAGTGATCCAGCTCATCTACAACTCGACTATTTATTGATCCATTTTCTTTCTAGGATCATTGCCATACGAAGCATAAAACAGTCATCACAATAATAACCTTTTGGTCCTGCTGGGCGGCACTTTTCCATTGCAAGTCAGATCAAAAGTATCCTTGGAGCAGCTGAGAATTTACTGTAAAGTTCACCATGAATGTCCAGTATTAAGTAAAGTGTGACAGTCCAGGACATCACATAGAGTAAGGGGCTGAGAGTGACCCATGAGAACATCTCCTTGTGCTATTGCAGTGCACATGTGCAGGGCTGAGGCACAGGTACAGAGCCTTTCATAACAAATAGGTGCATGCTGGAAAAAGCCAAAATGGAGATACATAATGTGCAATTACCGCTGTATACGTCAACTGTACAAGTCTGAGTGCACCTTGCCCCTACTGCTAAGAAGGACCATCTCTGCCGTTTGCTGTCTCTTTTGGTTCTGTTGGCTACATACTGGGCTACAGTGGATGGATCAGTAGTGGCCTAAGATCCAGTGACATTGCAGTGGTGACCAAATCTGTTAGGAAACTTGTTTCATATTCTTTTCTAGGCTTTTGCATTCAGTGTAATGGCTGTGCCCATCAGTCCAAAGTGTGTCGGGATTGGCCCCCACTCCATGAAATAGTGAAATAATCCCTCCCCTCTAGGTTATGATTTTTTCCTGCAGTGTCTGCTGATAGCCCACCATAGGCACAATGTAATTAACCACCATAGACATGGAAAATTGTATATTCCTGGGGAAGGGGCAACCAGAGCATTGATGCAACCCGAGGTGATTTAGCATCATGAACAATTGCCTACTTCGTTAGCTGATAAATAATATAGTGTAGCACTGCAGCCACACTGTATAGCAATAATACTCTACTATAATGTTTTACTTAGTGATTAATCCCATGTTAGTTATTTCAACAATAGTTACGATAATTAGAGATGAGCGAACCTTTCAAGGTTTGGTTCGGCTCAGATTAGCGAGTGTTCCGATGTTTGCCAAACAGTTCTCAAACATATCTGAACCCCACTGAAATGGGAGGCGAAACCAAACATTTAGACAACACCTTCATGGGGAGCCAAAAGGCTGCCAAAACAGTTCAAATTGGGGTCAGACACCAGGAAAAGTGGCATCAATTGACCAAGAGTACAAATAGTATAATTGCACATCATGCATGCATGGGACAGGGCCTGGACCAGCATTTCTCGTTAAACATTGATCAGTAACAGGTGGATGAGTGACAGATGAAAGCCTGTTGCTCTGATAGCCCTGCCAAATTCAGGCAACACACATGAAGGAGAAAGGAAAAAAGCACCTCCGCACAGCTGCAACAACTTAGACCACCATGTCAGATAACCAGGTGATACTGAAGGTCCCTTCCGACAACTTTGGTGGTGCAGTATCCATAGAAGACAGGATGACGGACGACGTCCTAAGGACCCGTAGAAGCGCTCGTCAGCGCGAAACGGCTGTCGTTCTTTCATCCTCCACTCCCCTCCCTGCTAAGATTGTCCATGCTTGAATAAAGGATTGGATTTTACCTGATCGGTGAGTGCGTTCCTCTCTAGTGTTGAGCATTCCGATACCGCAAGTATCGGGTATCGGCCGATACTTGCGGTATCGGAATTCCGATACCGAGATCCGATATTTTTGTGATATCGGGTATCGGTATCGGAAGTGTAAAATAAAGAATTAAAATAAAAAATATTGTTATATTCACCTCTCCGGCGGCCCCTGGACATCAGCGGGAGGATCCGGCGTCCGGCACGGCTTCTTTCTTCAAAATGCGCGCCTTCAGGACCTGTGGAATGACGTCCCGGCTTCTGATTGGTCGCGTGCCGCCCATGTGACCGCCACGCGACCAATCAGAAGCCGCGACGTCATTCCTCAGCTAAAGTCCTAGAATGAGCGCCTTCTAGGACCTGAGGAATGACGTCGCGGCTTCTGATTGGTCGCGTGGCGGTCACATGGGCGGCACGCGACCAATCAGAAGCCGGGACGTCATTCCACAGGTCCTGAAGGCGCGCATTTTGAAGAAAGAAGCCGTGCCGGACGCCGGATCCTCCCGCTGATGTCCAGGGGCCGCCGGAGAGGTGAATATAACAATATTTTTTATTTTAATTCTTTATTTTACACTTTAATATGGATCCCAGGGCCTGAAGGAGAGTTTCCTCTCCTTCAGACCCTGGGATCCATGAGGATACCTTCCGATACTTGATGTCCCATTGACTTGTATTGGTATCGGATATCGGTATCGGCGATATCCGATATTTTTCGGGTATCGGCCGATACTATCCGATACCGATACTTTCAAGTATCGGACGGTATCGCTCAACACTATTCCTCTCTCTTCTTCTGCATTTGGACACATGAAGGAGACCCAACTTGGAGTCCAAACATTTCCAGAAATTATGGGCAGATGAGGTGGGTGATGGATCAGTGTAGGCCTGCTTTGCTGGATGCCCTGATATCACATGCAACAGCTCAACCTGCTTTGATGCTCAGTCAAGGTGCCACAAACATCAATTTCGTAGACTACTATTAGTGAAGGATAGTAACAAAGGTAGTTGACTGGTCAATTCCCCCACAGTAGAAATTTGATAATGGCACAGCAGCATAATCCTGATATGTGATGACAACACCAGATCCTGACCTGATTTTCTGTTAAGTTTCAGTGATAAATTAATCTAAATGCACAAAACATCAATATGTGCATATTGCCTATCTAAATCCATGCAGTATTGTTGACTATTGCTTTTGCATATCTCTCCTATTTTATTTTTTCACTTTTTCCTCTAATTGAATTGTATGGACCCATCTGGTGAAGCTGCTCGAGTGAAATGGTGGCTGTGTACACAATGCTGGGCTGATAATAGGCCGTGCCGGCTTTTAGTGTGGCTCTGAGTCTATCTGTCAAACTCTGCACACAGAGAATAAAACAATGCTGTCAGGTATTGAACCCAACTCGCTGCGGGAACGGACGCTCATAATTCTCTCCCTGCGACAAACATCATCACTTTTCATTGAATATTTTGCTTTACTTGGTGCCATTATATTTTCTTATATAAATATATCCAGTGAAGGTCTCTGTTATGAACAAGATTTTCTTATAAATGGGAAGAGCCTATAATAAAAGAAAAAAAGAAGCTTCAAATCTTAAAGTAAGAGTCACTGAGGTAATAACCAATATATGAAATAATAATTAAACCTACTCATGTTTAATGATTTACTCAATCAGGATTGGAAAGAGAAAGTAGAGGAACCCTAATGCAAAAGCGATAAAAAGGACCAATGTTCTCCAGTAACTCATCCAAGAGCTCCACTTTTATGTCTCTGACGTCCCAGCAGTAATTGTGAGACATGACATTTACAAGCTAAATCCTTTTAATGCAATAGAAAAGATAAGATGTTGTGAAGATGATCCCGCCTCTGCACAGCGGGAATCTCAAACCATCTCCGCTGTGGTCTCCCATTCTTTTCCAGCCGCAGTGGAGTCTGCTCAGCAGAGACATCGGTTCCAGCGCCTTGCTCAGTCTCACTCTGTGCATAGGGTTACTGCTGCTTTTCCAGCTTCAGCCATTGTAGCCAGTACTGGGCAGCGGCGAGCAGACGCTTTTGGGACTAAGTCCTGCTTTTCACCTTCTGAGCATGCCCAGGGCAAGATCTCCTGTTGGAGATCGAGGGTCACATGCTCAGATACTGCAGCAGATGCCATTGGTCCTCCAGGAAGGTCCTGAAGGTGCTCAACTTCTGTTACAGCCTCCCATTCGTCCTTCTGGGAAGGTCCTGTACTTGCTGCAGCTATAAAAGGTTTGCATGACCGCATGGCCATGCGCTAGTGTAAACGTGTGTGTGTTGATGTGTGAAAGTCGTTCATTAATTATCCCCTCCCTTGTGTATGACTGCTCGCGTAAGGTAAGGTGGATGATTGCTATCTAGCGCCTGACTTAGCCATCAGCATGTAACACACAAAACAGCGTCTATTGCTGTGACCGCCAGTGCGGTGCCGTGCGCTTTCACAGCGCTTTCCTGACCCAAGCCTGGGTGGTTAGTGGCATCCGCCAGTGCGCACCGCACGCACTCTCGTGCATTTTTATTAATATTATTTCTGTCACTCTGACACCCCAGTTGCGGTGTCGAGTGCAAGAGGTCTATATGACCTCAAATCCCGTGTCTTGGGATTGAGTTCTGAGACTCCTTGCTTGCGCTCTTGGTGCACTACCGCGGCCCTGTGACGCAACAGGGTTCGCTTCCTTCACACAGGGTGAAGTTAACCCACATTGTACCTCCATATAGTCCGTCATACTTGGCAGCAGGTTCCATCTCTCCACGTTGGAGCCCGGGCTGCGAACGCACCTTACTCTATCTTTCTTATTATTTTCTTATTATTTTTATTATTTTCTTATTATTAGCCCTATCAGATTACATTGCCCCCCATTATTTATGTGCATCCTGCATTTATCATAGACACAGATGTTTTATCACCTATGAGGTCTATAGGGAGCAGCTCAAGTTTGTTTGAGCAAAAGAGTACCCTGCCGAATGACAAAGGAAAAAAAAAATGGAAATTTTGGAATACGCATAAACCAGGGTACACTGTCAAAAGGTGCAGCAATGTGTAGATATAAAGAAAAAAGAATATTGTGACAACACAACATTTAATCTTAATTATCCAGATGTCTAGTTTCAGTAGGCAGGAGACATATGCTATTATCTTTCTGTTGACTTTTGAATTTATGTGTTTTTCTTTGGTTGGTCAAGAAAAAAAGATTATTGTTCACATAAAACTGTATGTTGACGCTTGAGTTAATGTTTGTTGTAACTGATTGTCTGCTAACTTTGCAAGACAGGGATGCAGGTTCATATATATATATATATATATATATATATATATACAGTGGGGCAAAAAAGTATTTAGTCAGTCAGCAATAGTGCAAGTTCCACCACTTAAAAAGATGAGAGGCGTCTGTAATTTACATCATAGGTAGACCTCAACTATGGGAGACAAGCTGAGAAAAAAAAATCCAGAAAATCACATTGTCTGTTTTTTTTATCATTTTTTTTGCATATTATGGTGGAAAATAAGTATTTGGTCAGAAACAAACAATCAAGATTTCTGGCTCTCACAGACCTGTAACTTCTTCTTTAAGAGTCTCCTCTTTCCTCCACTCATTACCTGTAGTAATGGCACCTGTTTAAACTTGTTATCAGTATATAAAGACACCTGTGCACATCCTCAAACAGTCCGACTCCAAACTCCACTATGGTGAAGACCAAAGAGCTGTCAAAGGACACCAGAAACAAAATTGTAGCCCTGCACCAGGCTGGGAAGACTGAATCTGCAATAGCCAACCAGCTTGGAGTGAAGAAATCAACAGTGGGAGCAATAATTAGAAAATGGAAGACATACAAGACCACTGATAATCTCCCTCGATATGGGGCTCCACGCAAAATCCCACCCCGTGGGGTCAGAATGATCACAAGAACTGTGAGCAAAAATCCCAGAACCACGCGGGGGGACCTAGTGAATGAACTGCAGAGAGCTGGGACCAATGTAACAAGGCCTACCATAAGTAACACACTACGCCATCATGGACTCAGATCCTGCAGTGCCAGACGTGTCCCACTGCTTAAGCGAGTACATGTCCGGGCCCATCTGAAGTTTGCTAGAGAGCATTTGGATGATCCAGAGGAGTTTTGGGAGAATGTCCTATGGTCTGATGAAACCAAACTGGAACTGTTTGGTAGAAACACAACTTGTCGTGTTTGGAGGAAAAAGAATACTGAGTTGCATCCATCAAACACCATACCTACTGTAAAGCATGGTGGTGGAAACATCATGCTTTGGGGCTGTTTCTCTGCAAAGGGGCCAGGACGACTGATCCGGGTACATGAAAGAATGAATGGGGCCATGTATCGTGAGATTATGAGTGCAAACCTCCTTCCATCAGCAAGGGCATTGAAGATGAAACGTGGCTGGGTCTTTCAACATGACAATGATCCAAAGCACACCGCCAGGGCAACGAAGGAGTGGCTTCGTAAGAAGCATTTCAAGGTCCTGGAGTGGCCTAGCCAGTCTCCAGATCTCAACCCTATAGAAAACCTTTGGAGGGAGTTGAAAGTCCGTGTTGCCAAGCGAAAGGCCAAAAACATCACTGCTCTAGAGGAGATCTGCATGGAGGAATGGGCCAACATACCAACAACAGTGTGTGGCAACCTTGTGAAGACTTACAGAAAACGTTTGACCTCTGTCATTGCCAACAAAGGATATGTTACAAAGTATTGAGATGAAATTTTGTTTCTGACCAAATACTTATTTTCCACCATAATATGCAAATAAAATGTTAAAAAAAACAGACAATGTGATTTTCTGGATTTTTTTTTCTCAGTTTGTCTCCCATAGTTGAGGTCTACCTATGATGTAAATTACAGACGCCTCTCATCTTTTTAAGTGGTGGAACTTGCACTATTGCTGACTGACTAAATACTTTTTTGCCCCACTGTATATATATATATATATATATATATATACTGCTCAAAAAAATAAAGGGAGCACTTAAACAACAGAAAATAACTCCAAGTAATTCAAAATTCTGTTAAATCAAACTGTCCACTTAGGAAGCAACACTGTTTGACAATCAATTTCACATGCTGTTGTGCAAATGGCATAGACAACAGATAGAAATCATTGGCAATTATCAAGACACACTCAATAAAGGAGTGGTTCTGCTCTGCAGGTGGAAACCACAGACCACATCTCAGTGCCAATGCTTTCTAGCAGATGCTTTGGTCACTTTTGATTGTTGGTTGTGCTTTCACACTTGTGGTAGCATGAGACGGACTCTACAATCCACACAAGTGGGTCAGGTAGTGCAGCTCATCCAGGATGGCACATCAATGCAAGCTGTGGCAAGAAAGTGTGCTGTGTCTGTCAGCCAGTCTCCCACTACACCAGGAGACATGGAGAGGGCCGTAGGAGGGCAACAACCCAGCAGCAGGACCGCTACCTCAGCCTTTGTGCAAGGAGGCACAGGAGGAGCACTGCCAGAGCCCTGCAAAATGACTTCCAGCAGGTCACAAATAGTGTTGAGCATTCCGATACCGCAAGTATCAGGTATCGGCCGATATTTGCGGTATCGGAATTCCGATACCGAATTCCGATACTTCCCGCGTATCGGATACCGGAATCGGAAGTTCCCAGAATTAAAATTGAACGCAGCAGCCAATGAGGAATGAATGAAAGTGTGGGCACATCCTGTTTAGCATGGTGGGCATGTAAGTACTGGCAAGGCTGGGATTGGCTGCTGAAATGATGTCACTCTGCACTATAAAAAAGCGCTGCCGCCATTTTGCGCTCACTCTGCTGTGATTTCAGTTAGGGACAGGACGCTGTGTTCTAACTGAGGGCCAGTTGAGCTTGCTAATTGCTTTATTTTCCTTTCCAAAGGCTAATTTAGCAAAACGCTGTGTGTTCTTCACTGTTCACCTTGCTCTTGCCTTGCAGCGCTGTTTTAACAGCGTTCTGCAAGGTCTCTGTGTGTGTGTGCAGCTCACTCTGTAGTCTGTGTGCAGCCATATACCGGTTGTATTCAGCTCAGGGGGGGTTCACACTGCCTCACACAGTTGTTCTTTTTTGCTCTTAGTGCAGCCTGCTGCACATTTTTTCTCAAATTTCCTATTAGTGTTTTTCCACCAGTCTCCAGCTCTATTGTGGAAAAATACTACATAGGATAACCTAGAGGGGGGTTTTGGGGCCTTGCATCGCCGTTTACGGCTGTCTGCACGGTCTCCGTGTGAGCCCAGCTCGCCCTGTAGTCTGTGTGCAGCCATAGCCGGTTGGATTCAGCTCAGGGTTCGTTACTGGCTCATACCTTGAGAAAAATTTTCCTTTTTTTCAAATAGTGCAGCCTGTTTAAAATTTGAAAAAAAAAAATTCCTATTAGTGTCTTTCCACTCGTATCCAGCTAAATAGTGGAAAAACACTATATAGGATAACCTAGAGGAGGGTTTTTTGGCCTTGCAGCGCCGTTTACGGCTGTCTGCACGGTCTCCGTGTGAGCCCAGCTCGCCCTGTAGTCTGTGTGCAGCCATAGCCGGTTGGATTCAGCTCAGGGTTCGTTACTGGCTCATACCTTGAGAAAAATTTTCCTTTTTTTGAAATAGTGCAGCCTGTTTAAAATTTGAAAAAAAAAAATTCCTATTAGTGTCTTTCCACCAGTCTCCAGCTCAATTGTGGAAAAACACTACATAGGATAATCTAGAGGGGTTTTTTTGGGCCTTGCAGCGCCGTTTACGGCTGTCTGCACGGTCTCTGTGTGAGCGCAGCTCGCCCTGTAGTCTGTGTGCAGCCATAGCCGGTTGGATTCAGCTCAGGGTGCGTTACTGCCTCATACCTTGAAAAACAATTTCCTTTTTTTCAAATAGTGCAGCCAGTTTCAAATTTGAAAAAAAAAAATCCTATTAGTGTCTTTCCACTTGTATCCAGCTAAATAGTGGAAAAACACTATATAGGATAACCTAGAGGAGGGTTTTTTGGCCTTGCAGCGCCGTTTACGGCTGTCTGCATGGTCTCCGTGTGATTTAAACTAGCTCTGTAGCCCGATCTGCACCAAGAAAAAAGTTAAGTTCACCAAACACAACTTAACACTTGTGTAGGCCACATTTGAAAAATAATAAAGTTTAGTCCACAATTTTCAACATTAGTGTTTCTTACAGCTGTTAGGAGGAGCATTACAGGAATAAGCACACTAAGGCCTTAGTACTTTTCTGCTTATCTTTATCTGTCAACCAAGATGAAGAGGGCAGGGAGTAAGGCACGTGGGCGTGGGCGCGGAGCAGGGAGAGGAGCAGGGAGAGGACGTGGTGATTCTGTGCCTGCTGCGGGCGCCGGTGACTCGTCGTCACTCAGTTTCAGCAGGGAACAGTCCTTCATGCGCAGCTTTGTCGGAGAGCGCCGTGCACCGCTGCTGCGTGAAGACCAAATTGAAGCCGTTGTCGGGTGGATGGCAGCTAACGCCTCGGCATCGACTTCAGTTAGTGCCACATCCTCTCAGGCACAGAGCACTGGAGAGCAGCCATCTGTCTCTTCACCACCTGCCAAATTGGCCAGGCAGTCAGAGAGCCCAGGACAGGAGCCGTCTCTACTTCTGTTCTCTGAATCTCTTGGCTTGGAAACAGGGGGCCAGCCAAGCAGCATTGGAGAAATGGAAGAAGAGGCAGTGTGCAGTGATGCCCAACACCTTTTTCTGTCTGACTCTGAAGAGGCAGGTGGGCCAGTGCCTCCGGTGACCACAGCGCAGTACGCATCTGATGATGAAACTCAGGTGCCGCTTTCTCGTGCGTACTGTGCTGCTGAGACTAGCCAGGAGGAGCAGTTGGTGGCAGAGGGTAGTGGAGATGATGAGGTCCTTGACCCATCGTGGCGTGAGGAACAGGAAGGTGGTGGGAGCAGCTCAGAGGAAGAGCTTCCTCTTACGGGCCAAAGAGGGAGAGGGAGGGGGAAGACTGCGGAGCCTGTAGCCTCCACTTTGGCACCCGTTAGGAGCCTGTCTCTTTCCAAAGCCAAAAAGGGCGCTCCCAAGACTTGCAGTGCCTGGTCCTTTTTTGACACAGTTGCAGATGACATTTGTTTTGTCAAATGCAAGCTGTGTCATCAGGAAGTAAAAAGAGGGAAAAATGTCAGCAACCTCAATACCACAAATATGTGGAAACATGTGCGGACCAGGCACGCGGTGGAGTTACAGAAACACACTGAAGATGTAGGCCAACCAACAGCGGCAGCTACCACCTCTTCAGCTCGTGTTGCCTCTTCCTCCAGCTCACGCACAGCTGGTTTGGCTTCCTCCCAGAGACCTTGTGTAATTCCACCCACAGCACCACCTTCCCAGTCATCCTCACACTCCCAGCCTAGTCTACAGCCATCGGTAGTACAGGCATGGGAGAAAAGGCGGGCATTCTCGGCAAACCACCCCCGAGCACAGGCTCTGAATGCAGGCATTGCCAAACTGTTGTCCCTGGAAATGCTCTCGTTCAGGCTGGTGGAGACTGACAGCTTCCGTGACTTGATGGCATTGGCAGTCCCACAGTACAAGGTGCCCAGCCGCTTTTACTTCAGCAGGCAGGCTGTCCCTGCCCTGCACAGGCATGTTGAGGCAAACATAAAACATGCGCTACTGAACGCCGTCAGTAGCAAGGTCCACCTCACCACCGATGCGTGGACCAGTCAGCATGGACAGGGGCGATATGTTTCCCTCACTGCCCATTGGGTTAATGTTGTTGAGCCAGGTACAGATCGTGCGAGTGGCGCAGGACGTGTCCTGCCCACTCCAAGGATTGCAGGAATCCAGTCTGTACGCATCGACTCCTCCTCTTACACCAGTTCCTCTGATTCCTCTCTGCAGGATCCGTCACAGTCCACCCCCACATGGACCCGTGAACGTTTACCTATGACCGACATGAGCACAGCCGTGGCCAAACGTCAGCAGGCCGTCTTGAAACTAGTTTCATTGGGGCATCGAAGCCACACAGCGCAGGAGCTCTGGAATGCCATCAAGCAGGAGAGCGATGTGTGGTTACTGCCAGCGAATCTCCAGCCAGGCATGGTAGTGTGTGACAATGGCCGAAATCTGGTGGCAGCTTTGGCCCTTGGCAACCTCACTCACATCCCATGTCTGGCACATGTGCTCAATTTGGTTGTGCAGAGTTTTCTGAGGGACTATCCGGATCTTGATGCCCTGCTGCACAAGGTCCGCCTAGAGTGTGCTCACTTGCGGCGTTCCAGCTTGGCCAGATCCCGCATTGCTGCTCTGCAGCGCAGATTCCGCCTTCCGGAACACCGCATCATATGTGACCTACCTACCCGGTGGAATTCCACGTTACATATGTTGGAGCGGTTGTGTGAGCAGCAGCAAGCAGTTATGGAGTACCAGCTGCATCAGGCGCAAAGAAGTCGCAGTCAGCGCCGATCAGACTTCACAACCACAGAGTGGGCCACTCTGAAGGACGTCTGCCAGGTTTTGCGTCCTTTTGATTATTCCACGCGGATGGCAAGTGCAGATGATGCACTAGTCAGCATGACTGTCCCCCTTATCTGCCTGCTTCAGCAAACTTTGCAAGGGTTAAGGGATGATGTGGTGGAAGAGGTGGAGGATGAGGAGTCACCTTTTCCATCAGCTTCTGGAGAGTCAGCGCCACGTGGTTCCTCACAAAGGGGTACGCAGGGGCCAATTTGTGAGGAGGATGAGGAGGAGTCAATGGACGAGGAAGAGCTCCGTCCAGAGGAGGGAGCGACACAATTGTCCAGTGGTCAGTGTGTACAGCGAGGGTGGGGTGATGACGAGCGGGCAGAGATCATGTCTCAAGCAGGGGACAGCGTTTCTGGGCCGGTTGGCACTCTGCAGCACATGGTGGATTTTATGCTGCAGTGCCTGAGAAATGACCGCCGCATCGACCACATTCTCAACATGCCTGATTATTGGGTGTTCACCCTCCTCGATCCTCGCTACCGGGACAACGTCCAAAACCTCATCCCTGCGTTGACCCGGGAGCGTAAATTGCGGGAGTACCACGACACACTGGTGAATTCCATCATCTTCTCCTGTCCAACTGAGAGGAGTGCTGCTAGTGCTTTACAAAGCAGCTCAGTGCGTCGAGGCAGTGGGGGAGGCTCTGCCCAAAGAGGGAGCAGAAGCCGAGTATGGCACAACTCTGGCACACTTTTGTGTGCCCGCCCCAAATGTCTACACCATCACCGGCGGCTCCAGTCAGCAGGAGGCAACGGTTCCGTCAGATGGTGACAGACTACATGGCTTGCCCTCTTACTGTACTCCCCGACGGCTCTTCCCCATTCAAGTTTTGGGTCTCTAAGCTAGATACATGGCCAGAGCTAAGTCAGTATGCATTGGAGGTGCTGGCTTGCCCTGCGGCTAGTGTCTTATCGGAACGTGTCTTTAGTGCCGCAGGTGGTGTACTAACAGACCGTCGCATGCGACTATCCTCCGATAACGTTGACCGGCTTACTTTCCTGAAAATGAACCAGGCCTGGATCTCGCAGGAATTTGCCACTCCTCTGCCTGATTAATTAATTGGGTGCCATCCAGGTCTTCTGCTGTGTTCATCTTTCTACCACCTGAAATGCTATTCCTGGGCTCCAACACCGCCAGTTGCGGCTCAGAAGTGCAGGCTGCACAGTCAAAACATACGACCCAGTGTTATTGGATTTCAGTAACGTCAGCTGATCCCCAGCTGTGTAGCCGGCAATGTGTCCTGCGACCGCTACGCTGGCACAACAACCTGAATGTAAGGGAACCTGACACCCCCCCCCCCCATCGTTTGTTACTGAAAGAGCCATCTTGTGCAGCAGTAATGCTGCACAAGGAAAAGGTAGCTATTTTTTTGGGGCTCCTTGCACACGCAGAACTTAACACTTATAAAATGTGTTCACTGATACCGTTATACCGTCCCAGAGCTGGGACTTTCCTTCGTAATGTGAAGCAGCACAGCCGTCATTCCTACCCCCTTGGTGCCATGCGCTGCCTCCTCAGCGTTGTTTTAAGCTGTCACGGAGCCTGCGCTGTTCTGTTATCCCTTGGCCATGCCCTATTTGCGCTGCCTGTCTTCTGACATAATTTGGTGTCAGGCTGGCTGCGCCTGTGCGGCCGCGCTGCCATAGATCCCGCCTCGCAGTGTCTTCTGATTGAGTCACACTGCGGGCCTGGGATCCATGGGCATGCGCAGTGCATATCTTCCCCTCGGGCTCTCGCTCATTTCCCTCCGCCTTCTTTAGACTGTGCGCCGTCAGCTGATCCCTAATAGCATGCCACGGCCGTGACAACGCACAGTCTGAAGAAGAGGGAAGGAGGGGAGTGAGAGTCGAGGATATGCACTGTGCATGCCCATGGATCCAAGGCCCGCAGTGGGATTACGTTAGACGAGACTGCGAGGTGGGATCTGGAGCAGCGTGGACGCACAGGCACTGACAGCCTGACACCAAATTATGTCAGAAGACAGGCAGCGCTAATTGGGCATGGCCAAGGGCTAACAGAACATCGCAGGCTCCGTGACAGCTTAAAACAACGCTGAGGAGGCAGCACACGGCACCAAGGGGATAGGAATGACAGCTGTGCTGTGTCCCATTACGAAGGAAATTCGCACCTCCGTGACGGTTTAACGGTATAAGGGGACACATTTTTAGTGTTTACTTCTGTGTTTGCAAGGAGCATAATTAAAAGAGCAACCTTTTCCTTTTGCATCCTTAGCGCTGCACAAGATGGCTCTTTCAGCTACAAACGTCTTGGGGGGGGGGGTTAAAGGTTCCCTTTCAACTTGCTCCAATCAGGCTTCGGCCTACACTCTGTTCCTCTGCTCCTCCTGCTGTCCCTGGGCTCTAACACCGCCAGTTGGTGCCTGGAAGTGCTGTGTGCACAGTCAACAGTCGCTCCTCTGTTATTGGGGTTCAGTAACGTCAGCTGATCCCCAGCTGTGTGTGCGGTAATACCTCCAATCTGCTCCTCCTGCTGTCCCTGGGCTCTAACACCGCCAGTTGGTGCCTGGAAGTGCTGTGTGCACAGTCAACAGTCGCTCCTCTGTTATTGGGGTTCAGTAACGTCAGCTGATCCCCAGCTGTGTGTGCGGTAATACCTCCAATCTGCTCCTCCTGCTGTCCCTGGGCTCTAACACCGCCAGTTGGTGCCTGGAAGTGCTGTGTGCACAGTCAACAGTCGCTCCTCTGTTATTGGGGTTCAGTAACGTCAGCTGATCCCCAGCTGTGTGTGCGGTAATACCTCCAATCTGCTCCTCCTGCTGTCCCTGGGCTCTAACACCGCCAGTTGGTGCCTGGAAGTGCTGTGTGCACAGTCAACAGTCGCTCCTCTGTTATTGGGGTTCAGTAACGTCAGCTGATCCCCAGCTGTGTGTGCGGTAATACCTCCAATCTGCTCCTCCTGCTGTCCCTGGGCTCTAACACCGCCAGTTGGTGCCTGGAAGTGCTGTGTGCACAGTCAACAGTCGCTCCTCTGTTATTGGGGTTCAGTAACGTCAGCTGATCCCCAGCTGTGTGTGCGGTAATACCTCCAATCTGCTCCTCCTGCTGTCCCTGGGCTCTAACACCGCCAGTTGGTGCCTGGAAGTGCTGTGTGCACAGTCAACAGTCGCTCCTCTGTTATTGGGGTTCAGTAACGTCAGCTGATCCCCAGCTGTGTATCCGGCAACGTGTCATGCGACCGCCACGCTGGCACAACTAAAATGTAACGGGACCTGTCCCCCCCCCCCTAGGCGTTTGTTACTGAAAGAGCCACCATGTGCAGCACTAATACTGCACAAGGGAAAGGTCGCTCTTGAAATTATGCTCCTTGGAAACGCTGAACTACACACTCATGTAATGTGTCCCCTCACACCGTCCAACCGTCCCAGAGGTGGGACTTTCCTTTGTAATGTGACGCAGCACAGCCGTCATTGCTACCCCCTTGGCACCGTGCGCTGCCTCCTTAGCGTTGTTTGATTCCGTCATGGACCCTGCACTGTTATGTTATCCCTTGGCCATGCACAGTTTGCGCTGCCCGTCCACTGACATCATTTGTTGTCGTCCTGGCTGCGCCTGTGCGTCCACGCTGCCCGAAATCCCACCTCGCAGTGTCGTCTAATGTGATCCCACAGTGGGCCTGGTATCCATGGCCATGCGCAGTGCATATACTAGCCTCTCATTCCCCTTCTTCATGCTTCTTCAGACTAGGCAGCGTCAGCTGATCCCTAATAGCATGCCACGGCCGTGACGCCGCACAGTCTGAAGAAGCATGAAGGAGGTTAGTGAGAGGCGATGATATGCACTTCGCATGCCCATGGATCCCTGGCCCGCAGTGGGATTACATTTGATGACACTGCAAGGTTGGATCTCGGGCAGCTTTGACGCACAGGCACTGCCAGCCTGACACCTAAATGATGTCAGAAGACGGGCACCGCTAACTGTGCATGGCCAAGGGATAACATTACAGCGCGGGCTCCGTGACAGAACCAAACAACGTTGAGGAGGTGGCGCACGGCACCAAGGGGGTTGGAATGACGGCTGTGCTGTGTCACATTACAAAGGAAAGTCCCACTTCCGGGATGGTTTGACGGTGTGAGGGGACACATTATATGAGTGTGTACTTCAGCGTTTGCAAGGAGCATTATTTTCGGAGCCACCATTTTCCATGTGCAGTATTACTGCTGTACAAGATGGCTCTTTCAGCAACAAATGCCTGGGGGGGGGGGGGGGTTAAAGGTTCCCTTTACACTTGCTCCACTGCAGGCTTCGGCCTACACTCTGCTCCTCTTTGATTCCCTGGGTTTCAACACTGTCAGTTGACACCTGGAAGTGTTGTCTACACAGAAAAAACACTAGGTGATGTGTCAGTGGGGTTCAGCACCGCCAGCTGTTCCCCTGCTGTGTAGTCGGCATCGTGTCCAGCACAAGCCACGCTGGCACAACTGACCAAAAGCTTCCACCAGTGCAGGCTTCGGCCTACACTTTGGTCCTCTCCTCCTCCTGCTGACCCTGGGCTCAAACACCGCTAGTTTTTGCCCGGAACTGCTAGCTGCACAGAGAAAAACACCAGCCAATGTGTTAGTGGGGTTCAGCAACGCCAGCTGTTCCCCTGCTGTGTAGCTGGCAACGTGTCCTGCAAACGCCACGCAGGCACATGAACTGAAATTGAAGGGAGCCTGGCCCCCTCTCCCCCAGGTGTTTCTATGTATAACAGCCACCTTGTACAGCAGTACTGCTGCATTTGTACAAGGTGGCTGACTTTTTCTCCTTGCCCACGTGGAACTCAACACGTACAAAATGTGTCTCATTAGAGACCATTACAATGTCCCTGAGGTGTGACTTTCCTTTGTAATGACACGCAGCACCACCCTTGTTAGCGCTGCCCGTCTTTTGACATCATTGGTTAGCTGGCTGCGCCTGTGCATCTCCCCTGCTCGAAACAACGCCCCTCGGTGTCTTATTTTTTTGGACAGCGAGGGTGTGATTGATGGGCATGTGCAGTGCATATGTTTGCCTGTGTTCACTCATCTCCTTCCGCCTTCTTCAGACTGGCTGTCCTCATGGCCGCGGCAGACGATAAGGGATCAGATGAGGCCGCCCAGTCTGAAGCAGGTGTAAGGACATGTGTGAGCGTCAAACATATTTACTGCACAAGGCCACGAATCCCAGCCACGCACTGTGATTTTTTGAAAACACAATGTGGGTCTGGGATTCATGTCCATCGCTAACCGCAACGGCCAACATAACATGAGGTCAGAAGACAGGAAGCGCTCACAGCGCATGGCCAAGGGATCACACAATAGCGCAGACTCCTGTACAGCAAATAACAACGCTCAGAAATCTGCGCACAGCAGCTATGTGTTAATTTTGACACCTGTGCTGCATCTCTGTAAAAAGGAAAGTCACGCCTCCACTACTGTTTGACAGTATAATGGGCTAAATAGTGTACGTGTTTTATTCATCGTGTGCAAGGAGCAAATTAAATAGAGCAACCTTTTACTTGGGCAGCATTAATGCTGCACAAGGTGTGGCTCTTGTACCTTGCAACACCTGAGGGGGGGGTTAAAGGTAACCTTTGAAATTGGTTCAACTAGGCTTCGGCCTACACTCTGCTCCTCTCCTCCTCCTGCTGACCCTGGGCTCTAACACCGCTAGTTTTTGCCCGGAAATGCTAGCTGCACAGAGAAAAACACCAGCCAATGTGTTAGTGGGGTTCAGCACCGCCAGCTGTTCCCCCACTGTGTAGCCGGCATCGTGTCCAGCACAAGCCACGCTGGCACAACCGACCAAAAGCTGCCACCAGTGCAGGCTTCGGCCTACACTTTGCTCCTCTCCTCCTCCTGCTGACCCTGGGCTCTAACACCGCCAGTTTTTGCCCGGACATGCGATCTGCACAGAGAAAAACACCAGTCAATGTGTCAGTGGGGTTCAGCAACGCCAGCTGTTCCCCTGCTGTGTAGCTTGCAACGTGACCTGCAAACGCCACGCAGGCACATGAGCTGAAATTGAAGGGAGCCTGGCCCCCACCCCCAGGTGTTTCTATGTATAACAGCCACCTTGTACAGCAGTACTGCTGCATTTGTACAAGGTGGCTGACTTTTTCTCCTTGCCCACGTGGAACTCAACACGTACAAAATGTGTCTCATTAGAGACCATTACAATGTCCCTGAGGTGTGACTTTCCTTTGTAATGACACGCAGCACCCCCATTGTTAGCGCTGCCCGTCTTCTGACATCATTGGTTGGCTGCCTGTGCCTGTGCGTCCGCCCTGCCCGACACAACGCCCCTCGTTGTCTCATATTTTGGATGCGAGGGTGTTATTGATGGGCATGTGCAGTGCATATGTTCGCCTGTTTTAAGTCACCTCCTTCCGCCTTCTTCAGACTGGGTGTCCTCATGGCCGCGGCATGCGATAAGGGATCAGATGAGGCCGCCCAGTCTGAAGCAGGTGTAAGGACATGTGTGAGCGGCAAACATATTTAGTGCACAAGGGCAAGAATCCCAGCACCGCAGTGTGATTTTTAAAAAAAACACTGTGGGTCTGGGATTCATGTCCACCGCTAACCGCAACGGCCAACATGAAATGAGGTCATAAGACAGGAAGCGCTCACAGCACATAGCCAAGGGATCACAAGAGTGCAGACTCCTGTACAGCAACTAACAACGCTCAGGAAGCTGCGCCCATGCAAAAAGGTGTTATTTTCGACACCTGTGCTGCTTTTCTTTAAAAAGACAAGTCACGCCTCCACTACTGTTTAACAGTATAATGGGCTAAATAGTGTACGTGTTGCATTCAGCGTGTGCAAGTAGACAAATTAATAGAGCAACCTTTTACTTGTGCAGCATTAATGCTGCAGAAGGAGTGGCTCTTGTACTTTGTAACACCTGAGGGGGGGTTAAAGGTAACCTTTGAAATTGGTTCAACTAGGCTTCGGCCTACACTCTGCTCCTCTCCTCCTCCTGCTGACCCTGGGCTCTAACAACGCTAGTTTTTGCCCGGAAATGCTAGCTGCACAGAGAAAAACACCAGCCAATGTGTTAGTGGGGTTCAGCACCGCCAGCTGTTCCCCCGCTGTGTAGCCGGCATCGTGTCCAGCACAAGCCACGCTGGCACAACCGACCAAAAGCTGCCACCAGTGCAGGCTTCGGCCTACACTTTGCTCCTCTCCTCCTCCTGCTGACCCTGGGCTCTAACACCGCCAGTTTTTGCCCGGACATGCGATCTGCACAGAGAAAAACACCAGTCAATGTGTCAGTGGGGTTCAGCAACGCCAGCTGTTCCCCTGCTGTGTAGTTTGCAACGTGACCTGCAAACGCCACGCAGGCACATGAGCTGAAATTGAAGGGAGCCTGGCCCCCACCCCCAGGTGTTTCTATGTATAACAGCCACCTTGTACAGCAGTACTGCTGCATTTGTACAAGGTGGCTGACTTTTTCTCCTTGCCCACGTGGAACTCAACACGTACAAAATGTGTCTCATTAGAGACCATTACAATGTCCCTGAGGTGTGACTTTCCTTTGTAATGACACGCAGCACCCCCATTGTTAGCGCTGCCCGTCTTCTGACATCATTGGTTGGCTGCCTGTGCCTGTGCGTCCGGGCTGCCCGACACAACGCCCCTCGTTGTCTCATATTTTGGATGCGAGGGTGTTATTGATGGGCATGTGCAGTGCATATGTTCGCCTGTTTTAAGTCACCTCCTTCCGCCTTCTTCAGACTGGGTGTCCTCATGGCCGCGGCATGCGATAAGGGATCAGATGAGGCCGCCCAGTCTGAAGCAGGTGTAAGGACATGTGTGAGCGGCAAACATATTTAGTGCACAAGGGCAAGAATCCCAGCACCGCAGTGTGATTTTTTTAAAAAACACTGTGGGTCTGGGATTCATGTCCACCGCTAACCGCAACGGCCAACATGAAATGAGGTCATAAGACAGGAAGCGCTCACAGCGCATAGCCAAGGGATCACAAGAGTGCAGACTCCTGTACAGCAACTAACAACGCTCAGGAAGCTGCGCCCATGCAAAAAGGTGTTATTTTCGACACCTGTGCTGCTTTTCTTTAAAAAGACAAGTCACGCCTCCACTACTGTTTAACAGTATAATGGGCTAAATAGTGTACGTGTTGCATTCAGCGTGTGCAAGTAGACAAATTAATAGAGCAACCTTTTACTTGTGCAGCATTAATGCTGCAGAAAGAGTGGCTCTTGTACTTTGTAACACCTGAGGGGGGGTTAAAGGTAACCTTTGAAATTGGTTCAACTAGGCTTCGGCCTACACTCTGCTCCTCTCCTCCTCCTGCTGACCCTGGGCTCTAACAACGCTAGTTTTTGCCCGGAAATGCTAGCTGCACAGAGAAAAACACCAGCCAATGTGTTAGTGGGGTTCAGCACCGCCAGCTGTTCCCCCGCTGTGTAGCCGGCATCGTGTCCAGCACAAGCCACGCTGGCACAACCGACCAAAAGCTGCCACCAGTGCAGGCTTCGGCCTACACTTTGCTCCTCTCCTCCTCCTGCTGACCCTGGGCTCTAACACCGCCAGTTTTTGCCCGGACATGCGACCTGCACAGAGAAAAACACCAGTCAATGTGTCAGTGGGGTTCAGCAACGCCAGCTGTTCCCCTGCTGTGTAGCTTGCAACGTGACCTGCAAACGCCACGCAGGCACATGAGCTGAAATTGAAGTGAGCCTGGTCCCCACCCCCAGGTGTTTCTATGTATAACAGCCACCTTGTACAGCAGTACTGCTGCATTTGTACAAGGTGGCTGATGTTTTCTCCTTGCCCACGTGGAACTCAACACGTACAAAATTTGTCTCTTTGAGACCATTCCACTGTCCCTGAGGTGTGACTTTCCTTTCTAATGATACGCAGCACCCCCCTTGGTAGCGCTTCCCGTCTTCTGACATCATTGGTTGGCTAGTTGCGCCTGTTCGTCCACCCTGCCTGAATAAAATGCTCCTCGTTGTCTTACTTATTTTGACTGCGAGGGTGTGATTGATGGGCACGAGCAGTGCATATCTTCGCCTGTCTTAACTCATCTCCTTCCGCCTTCTTCAGACTGTGCAGCCTCATGGCCGCGGCATGCGAGAAGGGATCAGCAGAGGCCGCCCAGTCTGAAGCAGGTGTAAGGACGTGTGTGAGCGGCCAAAATATTTACTGCTCAAGGCCACGAATCCCAGCACCGCAGTGTGGCTTTATGAAAAGACACTGTGGGTCTAGGATTTATGGCCATCGTGAACCGCACCGGCCAACATGAAATGATGTAATAAGATGGGCAGCGCTAACAGGGCATTGCCAAGGGATAACACAAGAGCGCAGACTCCTGTACAGCAAATAACAACGCTCAGGAAGCTGCGCCAAGCACCAAGGCGTTATTTTGGACACCTGTGCTGCGTCTCATCAAAAAACCAAGTCACGCATCCACTACAGTTTGACTGTAGAATGGGGTAAATTGTGTACGTCTTTCATTCAGCGTGTGCAAGTAGACAAATTAATAGAGCAACCTTTCACTTGTGCAGCATTAATACTGCACAAGGTGTGTCTCTTGTACTTTGTAACACCTGAGGGGGGGTTAAAGGTTTCCTTTGAAATTGGTTCAACTAGGCTTCGGCCTACACTCTGCTCCTCTCCTCCTCCTCCTGCTTCAACACGGGCTCTAACATCGCTAGTTTTTGCCCGCAAGTGCTAGCTGCACAGAGAAAAACACACGCCATTGTGTTAGTGGGGTTCAGCAACGCCAGTTGTTCCCCCAGTGTGTAGCCGGCAAAGTGTCCTGCAAACGCAACGCAGACACAAAGCTGCCTCCAGTGCAGGCTTCGGCCTACACTCATCTCCCCCTGCTTACCCTTTGCTCCAACACCGCTAGTTGGGGCTCTAGGAAGACAATCTTTAATAGGCAAGGCAACGCATCTGGGTTCCAGCACCGCCAGCTGGTTCTCGGCAGTGTTTTTGTCACAGGTACTCCCTCGTGCCAAACCTGGTTTCAGCACCGTCAGCTGTTTCCGGGGTGTGTCAAACTCGCTGAGACGCCTATGTTTGCCCCGTCGTGTTGCAGTCGGGTTAGCCAACTCCAGGGTGCCTCCAGTTTAGGAGCTTCCTATGTGGGCTGCGTGAACTGGTAGTCAAGGCTGGTTCTGTAGTGCCAGTAGGCCCAGCTCCCCCTGTAGGACTGTTGGGGTTCGGTAACTGCGGCTGCCTCGCGGCCTAGCTGTTCTCTCCTCTCCAGTGGACCTTCGGGTCCACCACCTGGTTCCAGCACCGTCAGCTGGTTCCGGGCCGAGCCTTTGGCTTAGGTGCCTCCTCCTGGGTATCCGAGTTCCGCCAACGCCAGGCGGTCCTTGGTAGTGCTTTTAAGCGCGGGCACCTACAGCTTAGTAACCGGGTTCCAGCACCGTCAGCTGCTCCTCGGTCGTGCCATTGGCTCTTGCACACTGGGGCAACACATCTGGGTTCCAGCACCGCCAGCTGGTTCTCGGCAGTGTTCTTGTCACAGGTACTCCCTCGTGCCAAGCCTGGTTTCAGCACCGTCAGCTGTTTCTGGGTTGTGTCAACTTCACTGAGACGCCTATGCTTGCCCCGTCGTGGTGCGGTCGGGTTAGCCAACTCCAGGGTGCCTCCAGTTTAGGAGCTTCCTATGTGGGCTGCGTGAACTGGTAGTCAAGGCTAGTTCTGTAGTGCCAGTAGGCCCAGCTCCCCCTGTAGGACTGTTGGGGTTCGGTAACTGCGGCTGCCTCGCGGCCTAGCTGTTCTCTCCTCTCCTGTGGGCCTTCGGGTCCACCACCTGGTTCCAGCACCGTCAGCTGGTTCCGGGCCGAGCCTTTGGCTTAGGTGCCTCCTCCTGGGTATCCGAGTTCCGCCAACGCCAGGCGGTCCTTGGTAGTGCTTTTAAGCGCGGGCACCTACAGCTTAGTAACCGGGTTCCAGCACCGTCAGCTGCTCCTCGGTCGTGCCATTGGCTCTTGCACACTGGGGCAACGCATCTGGGTTCCAGCACCGCCAGCTGGTTCTCGGCAGTGTTCTTGTCACAGGTACTCCCTCGTGCCAAGCCTGGTTTCAGCACCGTCAGCTGTTTCTGGGTTGTGTCAACTTCACTGAGACGCCTATGCTTGCCCCGTCGTGGTGCGGTCGGGTTAGCCAACTCCAGGGTGCCTCCAGTTTAGGAGCTTCCTATGTGGGCTGCGTGAACTGGTAGTCAAGGCTGGTTCTGTAGTGCCAGTAGGCCCAGCTCCCCCTGTAGGACTGTTGGGGTTCGGTAACTGCGGCTGCCTCGCGGCCTAGCTGTTCTCTCCTCTCCTGTGGGCCTTCGGGTCCACCACCTGGTTCCAGCACCGTCAGCTGGTTCCGGGCCGAGCCTTTGGCTTAGGTGCCTCCTCCTGGGTATCCGAGTTCCGCCAACGCCAGGCGGTCCTTGGTAGTGCTTTTAAGCGCGGGCACCTACAGCTTAGTAACCGGGTTCCAGCACCGTCAGCTGCTCCTCGGTCGTGCCATTGGCTCTTGCACACTGGGGCAACGCATCTGGGTTCCAGCACCGCCAGCTGGTTCTCGGCAGTGTTCTTGTCACAGGTACTCCCTCGTGCCAAGCCTGGTTTCAGCACCGTCAGCTGTTTCTGGGTTGTGTCAACTTCACTGAGACGCCTATGCTTGCCCCGTCGTGGTGCGGTCGGGTTAGCCAACTCCAGGGTGCCTCCAGTTTAGGAGCTTCCTATGTGGGCTGCGTGAACTGGTAGTCAAGGCTGGTTCTGTAGTGCCAGTAGGCCCAGCTCCCCCTGTAGGACTGTTGGGGTTCGGTAACTGCGGCTGCCTCGCGGCCTAGCTGTTCTCTCCTCTCCTGTGGGCCTTCGGGTCCACCACCTGGTTCCAGCACCGTCAGCTGGTTCCGGGCCGAGCCTTTGGCTTAGGTGCCTCCTCCTGGGTATCCGAGTTCCGCCAACGCCAGGCGGTCCTTGGTAGTGCTTTTAAGCGCGGGCACCTACAGCTTAGTAACCGGGTTCCAGCACCGTCAGCTGCTCCTCGGTCGTGCCATTGGCTCTTGCACACTGGGGCAACGCATCTGGGTTCCAGCACCGCCAGCTGGTTCTCGGCAGTGTTCTTGTCACAGGTACTCCCTCGTGCCAAGCCTGGTTTCAGCACCGTCAGCTGTTTCTGGGTTGTGTCAACTTCACTGAGACGCCTATGCTTGCCCCGTCGTGGTGCGGTCGGGTTAGCCAACTCCAGGGTGCCTCCAGTTTAGGAGCTTCCTATGTGGGCTGCGTGAACTGGTAGTCAAGGCTGGTTCTGTAGTGCCAGTAGGCCCAGCTCCCCCTGTAGGACTGTTGGGGTTCGGTAACTGCGGCTGCATCGCGGCCTAGCTGTTCTCTTCTCTCCTGTGGGCCTTCGGGTCCACCACCTGGTTCCAGCACCGTCAGCTGGTTCCGGGCCGAGCCTTTGGCTTAGGTGCCTCCTCCTGGGTATCCGAGTTCCGCCAACGCCAGGCGGTCCTTGGTAGTGCTTTTGAGCGCGGGCACCTACAGCTTAGTAACCGGGTTCCAGCACCGTCAGCTGCTCCTCGGTCGTGCCATTGGCTCTTGCACACTGGGGCAACGCATCTGGGTTCCAGCACCGCCAGCTGGTTCTCGGCAGTGTTCTTGTCACAGGTACTCCCTCGTGCCAAGCCTGGTTTCAGCACCGTCAGCTGTTTCTGGGTTGTGTCAACTTCACTGAGACGCCTATGCTTGCCCCGTCGTGGTGCGGTCGGGTTAGCCAACTCCAGGGTGCCTCCAGTTTAGGAGCTCCCTATGTGGGCTGCGTGAACTGGTAGTCAAGGCTGGTTCTGTAGTGCCAGTAGGCCCAGCTCCCCCTGTAGGACTGTTGGGGTTCGGTAACTGCGGCTGCCTTGCGGCCTAGCTGTTCTCTCCTCTCCTGTGGGCCTTCGGGTCCACCACCTGGTTCCAGCACCGTCAGCTGGTTCTAGGCAGTGTCTTTTGCTCTTGTACCTTCTGCTCCCCATCCTGGTTCCAGTAACGTCAGCTGGTTCCGGGCAGAGCCTTTGGCTTAGGTGCCTCCTTCTGGGTATCCAAGTTCCACCAACGTCAGGTGGTCCTTGGTAGTGCTTTCAGGCACGGGTACCTCCTGCTTAGTAACCGGGTTCCAGTAACGTCAGCTGGTCCTCGGTAGTTCCATTGGCTCTTGGACCTTCGGCTACCCATCCGGGTTCCAGTACCGTCAGCTGGTTCTCGGCAGTGTCTTTTGCTCTTGTACCTTCTGCTCCCCATCCTGGTTCCAGTAACGTCAGCTGGTTCCGGGCAGAGCCTTTGGCTTAGGTGCCTCCTTCTGGGTATCCGAGTTCCGCCAACGTCAGGCGGTCCTTGGTAGTGCTTTTTAGCACGGGTACCTCCTGCTTAGTAACCGGGTTCCAGTAACGTCAGCTGGTCCTCGGTAGTTCCATAGGCTCTTGAACCTTCGGGTAGCCATCCGAGTTCCAGTTCCATCAGCTGGTTCTTGGCATTTTCTCAGCCTTCTTGTACCTTCTGCTACATTTCCAAGTTTAAGACCCTAAAGTCGAAGACCCGGAAGACCACCCCGATGACGACGACGACGACCCGGAAGACCACCCCGATGACGACGACGACGGCGGCGGAGACGACGACGGCGGAGACGACGACGACGGCGGAGACGACGACGGCGGAGACGACGACGGCGGAGACGACGACGGCGGAGATGACGACGCTGAAGACGACGACCCTGGAGACGACGACATGGAAGACCGAGAAGCAGAAGAACAAGAGGCTGCAGAACAAAGAGCAGAAGAACATTAAGCATAAGACTTAATATTAGAGCAAAAGATATTATCTAAATTATATGCAGAAGAAGACTAAGCAGTGTATGGGGGTGAGTCCGTTCCTCCTCGTGGTGCCCCTGGATAAAGCCTGATGCTGCAGGCCAAACTGAACGCGGACAAATGTAACTTTTGTGACTGGCAGAACGGAAGGTGTAATCTTCCAACTTTTATAGATAACAACTACGGGAATGCCTGAGGCTGTCACAAATGAGAATATGATGAAGAAGTAGAATAGGAAGAATAATAACAGTGGAATAAAAAGAATATGTAGAATAGGAAGAATAATAATAGTTGAAGAAAATGAATATGAAGAATGTAATAAAAAAAAAAAAAAATAGGTAGAAGATGAAGATGAATAAGGTGAAGAAGTTGATGTCAAAGATGCTGATGATGATGAAGATGAAAGTGTGGGAAAAGGAAAAAAAAGAAGGGGAAGGTCGTGGAATAGTGAAACATCAATATCTGGCAAAATAAAAAAAAAATTTACATAGTCAATATCTTTTTCAATCCGAACGTCTTTAAAAAAAAAAAAATCATGCTATTCTATTTGATTGGGCTAATCCTCATTGCCTTTAATGTCTCCGCCACCTCCCCCAATACATCCTACATTATTCTTAGTTGTTTTCCTTCATGTAGAATGAACTACAAGGAAAGAAAGGGTTTATTTTAATTCCGATATTTTGGTCCCATTGACTTGCATTGGGATCGGGTATCGGTATCGGCGATATCCGATATTTTTTGAATATCGGCCGATCCAAACCGATACCGATACTTTCCGATATCGGAAGGTATCGCTCAACACTAGTCACAAATGTGCATGCGTCTGCACAAATGGTTAGAAACCGACTCCATGAGGATGGTCTGAGTGCCCGACGTTCACAGACTGGGATTGTGCTCACAGCCCAACTCTGTGTAGTACGCTAGGCATTTGCCACAAAACACCAGGATTGGCAAATTCACCACTGGTGCCCTGTGCTCTTCACAGATGAAACCAGGTTCACACTGAGCACATGTGACAGACGTGACAGAGTCTGGAGATGGTGTGGAGAGTGATCTGCTGCATGCAACATCCTTCAGCATGACCGGTTTGGCAGTGGTTCAGTAATGGTGTGGGGTGGCATTTCTTTGGAGGGCCGCACAGCCCTCCATGTGCTCGCCAGAGGTAGCTTGACTGCCATTAGGTACTGAGATGAGATCCTCAGAACCCTAGTGAGACCATATGCTGGTGCGGTTGGCCCTGGGTTCCTCCTAATGCAGGACAATGCCAGACCTCATGTGGCTGGAGTGTGTCAGCAGTTGCAGTGCAAGATGAAGGCATTGAAGCTATGGACTGGCCCGCCCATTCCCCAGACCTGAATCCAATTATACATCTGGGACATCATGTCTCGCACCATCCATCGGTGAGTCAAAAGACGTGAGCACAGCTACTAGGGTGCACGGGTAGGTTCCCAAACCATATGCATATAGATATAAAGAACCTGGCACTCAACTTGAATTAAACTTGAGGTTTTTTATTCCATAGTACGAAAAAACGTTTCGGCCTAGTGTGGCCTTCGTCAGTTACGTACTGAAGGATGACTGAGAATAACCTCAGTATGTGTGATAGACCCGTGGGTTATCAATTAATGGTGGTCCGCTTAAATAGATATAGTGCAGCTGTGAGCTGAGAGTGGCCGGGTACTGACGCGGTGTCCACAGACCATCAACGTCACGTTGCACCACAGACTGTCCAGAGCTGGCGGATGCTTTAAATGGAACCTGTCATCTTCGATTTTGGGGGTGACAGGTTCCCTTTAATCCAGGTCTGGGAGGAGATCCCTCAGTAGACCATCTGCCGCCTCATCAATAGCAAGCCCAGGCATTGTAGGGAGATCATACAGGCACGTGGAGGCCACACACACTACTGAGCATCATTTCCTTGTCTTGAGGCATTTCCACTGACATTAGATCAGCCTGTAACTTAATTTTCCACTTTGATTTTGAGCATCATTCCAACTCCAGACCTCCTTGGGATTCAGGTTTTTACGTTGATCATTTTTAGGTTTTATTGTTCTCAACACATTCCACTATGTAATGAATAAAGATTTATAATAGGAATATTTCATTCAGTGATATCTGAGATGTGGGATTTTACTGTTCTCTTTATTTTTTTGAGCAGTGTGTGTATATATATATCTATATATATAATTGTCTAAGGGGTACTTCCATCTGTCTGTCCTCAGCTTCCGTAACGGAAATCTCGCGTCGCTGATTGGTCTCGGCAGCTGCCTGTCATGGTTGCCGCGACTAATCAGCGACAGGCACAGTCCGATTAGTCCCCTACTCCCCTGCAGTCACTGCCCGGCGCCCGCTCCATAATCCCCTCCAGTCACCGCTCACAAAGGGTTAATGGCAGCGATAACGGGCCGCGGTGTAACGCACTTTGTTACCGCCACTATTAACCCTGTGTGTCTCCAACTATTTACTATTGATGCTGCCTATGCGGCATCAATAGTAAAAAATGTAATATTAAAAATAATAATAATAAAAAAACCCTGCTATATTCACCCTCCGTTGCAGCTCGCGCTGGCCGTCATCTTCCGTTGCAGGTTGCGGTGGCAGAAGGACCTGCCATGAGGTCACGGTCATGTGACCGCGTCGTCATCACAGGCCCTGCGCGCCTGCGCTACAAAGACCTGCCATGACGTCACGGTCATGTGACCTCGACATCATCACAGGTCCTGCGTTAATACCAACCCTGGGACCGGAACCTGCCGTGGACTACAAGGGCTCCCTCGGAAAGGTGAGTATATGTTTATTTTTTATTTTTTCCCCTGTGACAAACCTCGCTGGGCAATATACTACATAGCTGGGCAATATACTACGTGACTGGCCAATATACTACGTGGCTCTGTGCTGTATACTACTTCGCTGTGCAATATACTACGTGACTGGGCAATATACTACGCAACTGGGAAATATACTACGTGGCTCTGTGCTGTATACTACGTCACTGGGCAATATACTACGTCACTGGGCAATATACTACGTGGCTGCGCAATATACTACGTAACTGGGCAATATACTACGTGGCTGCGCAATATACTACGTCACTGGGCAATATACTACGTAGCTCGGCAATATACTACGTAACTGGGCAATATACTATGTGGCTCTGTGCTGTATACTACGTGACTGGGCAATATACTACGTAACTGGGCAATATACTACCTGGCTGGGCAATTTACTATGTGGCTGTGCAATATACTACGTCACTAGGCAATATACTATGTAACTGGGCAATATACTACGTGGCTGGCCAATATATTACGCCACTGGGCAATATACTACGTGGCTGGGCAATGTACTACGTCGCTGGGCAATATACTACGTGTCTGGCCAATATACTACGTGGCTCTGTGATGTATACTACTTCGCTGTGCAATATACTACTTGGCTGGCCAATATATTACGTCACTGGGCAATATACTATGTGGGCTGGGCAATATACTACGTGGCTGGGCAATATACTATGTCACTGGGTAATATACTATGTGGCTGTGCAATATACCACGTGGCTGGGCAATATACTACGTAGTTCGGCAATATTCTACGTAACTGGGCAATATACTATGTGGCTCTGTGCTGTATACTACGTGACTGGGCAATATACTACGTAGTTCGGCAATATGCTACGTAACTGGGCAATATACTATGTGGCTCTGTGCTGTATACTACGTGACTGGGCAATATACTACGTAACTGAGCAATATACTACGTGGCTGGGCAATATACTACGTAACTGGGCAATATACTATGTGGCTGTGCAATATACTACGTCACTAGGCAATATACTACGTAACTGGGCAATATACTATGTGGCTCTGTGCTGTATACTACGTGACTGGGCAATATACTACGTAATTGAGCAATATACTACGTGGCTGGCCAATATATTACGTCACTGGGCAATATACTACGTGGCTGGGCAAAATACTATGTGGCTGGGCAATATACTACGTGGCTGGGCAATATACTACTGAGCTGGGCAATATACTATGTCGCTGGGCAATATACTACGTGGCTGGGCAATATACTACACGGGCTGCACAATATACTAAGGTGGACATGCATATTCTAGAATACCCGATAAGTTAGAATCGGGCCACCATCTAGTATATATATATACAGGCACGCGCTGGGTAATAGCAGTAGAAAACGTAATTAGATGACCTATGTAACACACTAGGCTGGTGCAACAAAGGAAATATGCTCCAATACTAGGTCCTTGATGTACAGCAGCGCTGAGGTATTGCCGAAGTAGTTCCAAAAGGTCTCCCAATGTCCTCCCGAACAGCAGGGAAAAAATCCAAGACAAGTGGCTGCTTCGGCCGGTAGCAGCCACCTAAAGCAGATCTCCGGGTGGGAGCGTGGTCTGGTGAAGCCGAACGCCGCCGCATATAGTGAAAGCGGTGCGCAGGACCTTCGTGACGTAACCAGTCACGTGACCGCTTCCCCGAACCCGAGAGTGAAAAAAAGTACGGAGTGCAGAGAGATCAATCTTACCGACGCGTTTCGGAGGCGACTGCCTCCTTCTTCAGGGATGATCTCAGCTCCGTAGTCTACGTCCTTATATAGTCTCTCTCTGCACATTGCTCATTGGAAGCCAAAAAGTTCCGTGCCAATATTCAAACCTCTTGGCACAATCGTATCCAAAGTGAAGATCCATTCAGTTTCCATTCTAGACATCGCTTTGATATAATCACCGCCCCTCCAGTGGCGGTGTACTGTGGCTATGCCCGAGACTTTCATCAGATGCGTTGATTTTATGATATTCTATGAAATGCTGGGAAAGTGGGTGCCCCAGAAATTGGTTCTTAATGTTCCTCACATGTTCACTAATCCTAGTTTTTAAAGGACGTTTGGTCCTACCCACATATCGTTTCCTGCAGGGGCACTCTATAATATAGATTACCCCTGTGGTGGAGCATGTTATAAAGTCCTTAATTTGGATCCTCCTGTCTCCATTCTTAATATAAGTGCATTTTTGTGTGATGGTGTTTTTGCACATGTTGCATTTATGGCACGGGAAGAATCCTTTGAGTTTGGTATGACAAATAGAGGATTGTACCATGGGGGAGGACTGTTTCTGTACCGTGGGGGCAATTAAATTTCCCAAATTTTGGGATTTTCTATATACAAAACGAGGCTTATGCGTGATGACCTCACCCAGGATCTTGTCATTTTTTAAGATATGCCAGTGTTTACTGACTATCTTTCTCAGGAAATTTGAGTTAGTGTTATACCTCATTATGATAGGAATAAAGTCCACATTTTTCATATCTCTGGGGGTTGAATTGATCAGTTCTTGTCTAGATCTGATCACGGCCATTTCTTTAGATTTTTTCAACATTCCTTTATCGTAGCCTTTTTCTAGAATTTTTTTTGTTAAGGTTAACGACTCTACTTCAAAATCCTGAGGTCTCGAGCAATTGCGATGGATCCTGGTAAACTGGCTGTTCGGGATGTTAAGCAGCCAGCTCGGGAGATGACAACTATCTAAGGGAATATAGCTGTTCGTGTCCGTGGGTTTAATAAACGTGCATGTTTGAATTCTAAAATCCTCAATAAAAATCTTCAAGTCTAAAAAATTGATCTTAGTGGTACTGGTGGTGGTAGTGAACTTTAAAAAATACTGATTTTTATTTATATCCATTAAAAACTGGTTGAGAGTATCCCAACCACCAGACCATATAAAAACAATATCATCAATAAAACGCTTCCAGAGGACCAGGTTCGCGCGCAGGAAACCTTCTGGGTATATGAACTCTTCTTCCCACCTCCCCACATAGAGGTTTGCATAACTGGGCGCGAACCTGGTCCCCATAGCGGTCCCCCACTGCTGGGAGTAGTAGTCCTCCTGGTATACAAAGTAGTTGTGAGTTAAAATGAAGATCATCAATTCACCTAAAAATTCAATCTGTTCTGGAGGGACTTTAGACAGTTTATTTAAAAAGTATTGGGCCGCCTGACAACCTTTATTATGATCAATAACCGTATAAAGAGAAGTTATATCCAAAGTGCCCATAATATATTCTTCACGCCATTTGACTGTTTGTAAAAGCTTTAAAACATGTGAACTGTCCTTTAGGTGGGATGGCAACAATGGTACAATGGGTTGTAAATATAGATCAACAAGCTTGGACATATTGGCTGTCAGACACCGAATGCCTGAGACAATAGGTCTGCCAGGGGGGGTATTAGCATCTTTATGTATTTTGGGTAAATAATAAAATACTGCCAGTTTAGGTGGTCCAAAATTCATAAAATCAAACTTTATGAATTTTGGACCACCTAAACTGGCAGTATTTTATTATTTACCCAAAATACATAAAGATGCTAATACCCCTCCTGGCAGACCTATTGTCTCAGGCATTCAGTGTCTGACAGCCAATATGTCCAAGCTAGTTGGTCTACATTTACAACCCATTGTACCATTGTTGCCATCCCACCTAAAGGACAGTTCACATGTTTTAAAGCTTTTACAAACAGTCGAATGGCGTGGAGAATATATTATGGGCACTTTGGATATAACTTCTCTTTATACGGTTATTGATCATAATAGAGGTTGTCAGGTGGCCCAATACTTTTTAACCCCTTTCTGACATCGGACGTACTATCCCGTCCATGTGGGGTGGGCCCCTATGACCATGGACGGGATAGTACGTCCAGCGCGATCGGCGGCGCTCACTGGGGGAGCGCCGCCGATCGCGGCCGGGTGTCAGCTGCCTATCGCAGCTGACATCCGGCACTATGTGCCAGGAGCGGTCACGGACCGCCCCCGGCACATTAACCCCTGGCACACCGCGATCAAAGATGATCGCGATGTGCCGGCGGTGCAGGGAAGCACCGCGCAGGGAGGGGGCTCCCTGCGGGCTTCCCTGAGACCCCCGCAGCAACGCGACGTGATCGCGTTGCTGCGAGGGTCTTACCTCCCTCCCTCCCTGCTCGAGCCCCGGATCCAAGATGGCTGCGGATCCGGGTCCTGCAGGGAGGGAGGTGGCTTCACAGAGCCTGCTCAGAGCAGGCACTGTGAAGGCTGCAGCGCTGCATGTCAGATCAGTGATCTGACAGAGTGCTGTGCAAACTGTCAGATCACTGATCTGTGATGTCCCCCCCTGGGACAATGTAAAAAAGTTAAAAAAAAAATTTTCAAATGTGTAAAAAAAAATTAAAAAAAATATTCCAAAATAATGAAAAAAAATATATATATTATTCCCATAAATACATTTCTTTATCTAAATTTAAAAAAAAAACAATAAAAGTACACATATTTAGTATCGCCGCGTCCGTAACGGCCCGACCTATAAAACTGGCCCACTAGTTAACCCCTTCAGTAAACACCGTAAGAAAAAAAAAAAAAACGAGGCAAAAAACAACGCTTTATTATCATACCGCCGAACATAAAGTGGAATAACACGCGATCAAAAAGACAGATATAAATAACCATGGTACCGCTGAAAGCGTCATCTTTTCCCACAAAAAACGAGCTGCCATACAGCATCATCAGCAAAAAAATAAAAAAGTTATAGTCCTGAGAATAAAGCGATGCCAAAATAATTATTTTTTCTATAAAATAGTTTTTATCGTATAAAAGCGCCAAAACATAAAAAATGATATAAATGAGGTGTCGCTGTAATTGTACTGACCCGAAGAATAAAACTGCTTTATCAATTTTACCAAACGCGGAACGGTATAAACGCCTCCCCCAAAAGAAATTCATGAATAGCTGGTTTTTGGTCATTCTGCCTCACAAAAATCAGAATAAAAAGCGATCAAAAAATGTCACGTGCCCGAAAATGTTACCAATAAAAACGTCAACTCGTCCCGCAAAAAACAAGACCTCATATGACTCTGTGGACCAAAATATAGAAAAATTATAGCTCTCAAAATGTGGTAATGCAAAAAATATTTTTTGCAATAAAAAGCGTCTTTCAGTGTGTGACGGCTGCCAATCATAAAAATCCGCTAAAAAACCCGCTATAAAAGTAAATCAAACCCCCCTTCATCACCCCCTTAGTTAGGGAAAAATTCAAAAAATGTATTTATTTCCATTTTCCCATTAGGGCTAGGGTTAGAGTTAGGGCTAGGGTTAGGGCTAGGGTTAGGGCTAGGGCTAGGGTTAGGGTTAGGGCTAGGGTTAGGGCTAGGGTTAGGGTTAGGGCTAGGGTTAGGGCTAGGGTTAGGGTTAGGGCTAGGGTTAGGGCTAGGGTTAGGGTTAGGGTTAGGGTTAGGGCTAGGGTTAGGGTTAGGGCTAGGGTTAGGGCTAGGGTTAGGGTTAGGGCTAGGGTTAGGGCTAGGGTTAGGGCTAGGGCTAGGGCTAGGGTTAGGGCTAGGGTTAGGGCTAGGGTTAGGGCTAGGGTTAGGGTTAGGGCTAGGGCTACAGTTTGGGTTGGGGCTAAAGTTACAGTTAGGGTTTAGATTACATTTACGGTTGGGAATAGGGTTGGGATTAGGGTTAGGGGTGTGTCTGGGTTAGAGGTGGGGTTAGGGTTACTGTTGGGATTAGGGTTAGGGATGTGTTTGGATTAGGGTTTCAGTTATAATTGTGGGGTTTCCACTGTTTAGGCACATCAGGGGCTCTCCAAATGCGACATGGTGTCCGATCTCAATTCCAGCCAATTCTGCGTTGAAAAAGTAAAACAGTGCTTCTTCCCTTCCGAGCTCTCCCGTGTGCCCAAACAGGGGTTTACCCCAACATATGGGGTATCAGCGTACTCAGGACAAATAGGACAACAACTTTTGGGGTCCAATTTCTCCTGTTACCCTTGGGAAAATACAAAACTCGGGGCTAAAACATATTTTTTGTGGGAAAAAGAAAGATTTTTTATTTTCACGGCTCTGCGTTATAAACTGTAGTGAAACACTTGGGGGTTCAAAGTTCTCACAACACATCTAGATTAGTTCCCTGGGGGGTCTAGTTTCCAATATGGGGTCACTTGTGGGGGGTTTCTACTGTTTAGGTACATTAGGGGTTCTGCAAACGCAATGTGACGTCTGCAGACCATTCCATCTAAGTCTGCATTCCAAATGGCGCTCCTTCCCTTCCGAGCTCTGCCATGCGCTCAAACGGTGGTTTCCCCCAACATACGGGGTATCAGCGTACTCAGGACAAATTGGACAACAACTTTTGGGGTCGAATTTCTCCTGTTACCCTCGGGAAAATACAAAACTGGGGGCTAAAAAATAATTTTTGTGGGAAAAAATTTTTGTTTTATTTTTACGGCTCTCCATTATAAACTTCTGTGAAGCCCTTGGTGGGTCAAAGGGCTCAGCACACATCTAGATAAGTTCCTAAGGGGGTCTACTTTCCAAAATGGTGTCACTTGTGGGGGGTTTCTACTGTTTAGGTACATTAGGGGCTCTGCAAACGCAATGTGACACCTGCAGACCATTCCATCTAAGTCTGCATTCAAATGGCACTCCTTCCCTTCTGAGCCCTCCCATGTGCCCAAACAGTGGTTCCCCCCACATATGGTGTATCATCGCACTCAGGACAAATTGGGCAACAAATTTTGGGGTCCAATTTCTCCTGTTACCCTCAGGAAAATACAAAACTGGGGGCTAAAAAAAATAATTTTTGTGGGAAAAAAATTTTGTTTTATTTTTACGGCTCTGCATTATAAACTTCTGTGAAGCACTTGGTGGGTCAAAGTGCTCACCACACCTCTAGATAAGTTCCTTAGGGGGTCTACTTTCCAAAATGGTGTCATTTGTGGGGGGTTTCAATGTTTAGGCACATCAGTGGCTCTTCAAACGCAACATGGCGTTCTATCTCAATTCCTGTCAATTTTGCTTTGAAAAGTCAAACGGCGCTCCTTCCCTTCCGAGCTCTCCCATCCGCCCAAACAGTGGTTTACCCCCACATATGGGGTATCAGCGTACTCAGGACAAATTGTACAACAACTTTTGGCATCCAATTTCTTCTCTTACCCTTGGGAAAATAAAAAATTGGGGGCGAAAAGATAATTTTTGTGAAAAAATATGATTTTTTATTTTTACGGTTCTACATTATAAACTTCTGTGAAGCACTTGGTGGGTCAAAGTGCTCACCACACCTCTAGATAAGTTCCTTAGGGGGTCTACTTTCCAAAATGGTGTCACTTGTGGGGGGTTTCAATGTTTAGGCACATCAGTGGCTCTTCAAACGCAACATGGCGTCCCATCTCAATTCCTGTCAATTTTGCATTGAAAAGTCAAACGGCGCTCCTTCCCTTCCGAGCTCTCCCATCCGCCCAAACAGTGGTTTACCCCCACATATGGGCTATCAGCGTACTCAGGACAAATTGTACAACAATGTTTGGGGTCCATTTTCTCCTGTTACCCTTGGTAAAATAAAACAAATTGGAGCTGAAGTAAATTTTTTGTGTAAAAAAGTTAAATGTTCATTTTTATTTAAACATTCAAAAAATTCCTGTGAAGCACCAGAAGGGTTAATAAACTTCTTGAATATGGTTTTGAGAACCTTGAGGGGTGCAGTTTTTAGAATGGTGTCACACTTGGGTATTTTCTATCATATTGACCCCTCAAAATGACTTCAAATGAGATGTGGTCCCTAAAATAAAATGGTGTTGTAGAAATGAGAAATTGCTGGTCAACTTTTAACCCTTATAACTCCCTAACAAAAAAAATTTTGGTTCCAAAATTGTGCTGATGTAAAGTAGACATGTGGGAAATGTTACTTATTAAGTATTTTGTGTGACATATCTCTGTGATTTAATTGCATAAAAATTCAAAGTTGGAAAATTGCGAAATTTTCATAATTTTCGCCAAATTTCCGTTTTTTTTACAAATAAACGCAGGTACTATCAAAGAATTTTTACCATTGTCATGAAGTACAATATGTCACGAGAAACACTGTCAGAATCACCAGGATCCATTGAAGCGTTCCAGAGTTATAACCTCATAAAGGGACAGTGGTCAGAATTGTAAAACTTGGCCCGGTCATTAACGTGCAAACCACCCTTGGGGGTAAAGGGGTTAAATAAACTGTCTAAAGTCCCTCCAGAACAGATTGAATTTTTAGGTGAATTGATGATCTTCATTTTAACTCACAACTACTTTGTATACCAGGAGGACTACTACTCCCAGCAGTGGGGGACCGCTATGGGGACCAGGTTCGCGCCCAGTTATGCAAACGTCTATGTGGGGAGGTGGGAAGAAGAGTTCATATACCCAGAACGTTTCCTGCGTGCGAACCTGGTCCTCTGGAAGCATTTTATTGATGATATTGTTTTTATATGGTCTGGTGGTTGGGATACTCTCAACCAGTTTTTAATGGATATAAATAAAAATCAGTATTTTTTAAAGTTCACTACCACCACCAGTACCACTAAGATCAATTTTTTAGACTTGAAGATTTTTATCGAGGATTTTAGAATTCAAACATGCACGTTTATTAAACCCACGGACACGAACAGCTATATTCCCTTAGATAGTTGTCATCTCCCGAGCTGGCTGCTTAACATCCCGAACAGCCAGTTTACCAGGATCCATCGCAATTGCTCGAGACCTCAGGATTTTGAAGTAGAGTCGTTAACCTTAACAAAAAAAATTCTAGAAAAAGGCTACGATAAAGAAATGTTGAAAAAATCTAAAGAAATGGCCGTGATCAGATCTAGACAAGAACTGATCAATTCAACCCTCAGAGATATGAAAAATGTGGACTTTATTCCTATCATAATGAGGTATAACACTAACTCAAATTTCCTGAGAAAGATAGTCAGTAAACACTGGCATATCTTAAAAAATGACAAGATCCTGGGTGAGGTCATCACGCATAAGCCTCATTTTGTATATAGAAAATCCCAAAATTTGGGGAATTTTATTGCCCCCATGGTACAGAAGCAGTCCTCCCCCATGGTACAATCCTCTATTTGTCATACCAAACTCAAAGGATTCTTCCCGTGCCATAAATGCAACATGTGCAAAAACACCATCACACAAAAATGCACTGATATTAAGAATGGAGACAGGAGGATCCAAATTAAGGACTTTATTACATGCTCCACCACAGGGGTAATCTATATTATAGAGTGCCCCTGCGGGAAACGATATGTGGGTAGGACCAAACATCCTTTAAAAACTAGGATTAGTGAACATGTGAGGAACATTAAGAACCAATTTCTGGGGCACCCACTTTCCCAGCATTTCATAGAATATCATAAAGGATCAACGCATCTGATGAAAGTCTTGGGCATAGCCACAGTACACCGCCACTGGAGGGGCGGTGATTATATCAAAGCGATGTCTAGAACGGAAACTGAATGGATCTTCACTTTGGATACGATTGTGCCAAGAGGTTTGAATATTGGCACGGAACTTTTTGGCTTCCAATGAGCAATGTGCAGAGAGAGACTATATAAGGACGTAGACTACGGAGCTGAGATCATCCCTGAAGAAGGAGGCAGTCGCCTCCGAAACGCGTCGGTAAGATTGATCTCTCTGCACTCCGTACTTTTTTTCACTCTCGGGTTCGGGGAAGCGGTCACATGACTGGTTACGTCACGAAGGTCCTGCGCACCGCTTTAACTATATGCGGCGGCGTTCGGCTTCACCAGACCACGCTCCCACCCGGAGATCTGCTTTAGGTGGCTGCTACTGGCCGGAGCAGCCACTTGTCTTGGATTTTTTCCCTGCTATTCGGGAGGACATTGGGAGACCTTTTGGAACTACTTCGGCAATACCTCAGCGCTGCTGTACATTAAGGACCTAGTATTGGAACATATTTCCTTTGTTGCACCAGCCTAGTGTGTTACATAGGTCATCTAATTACGTTTTCTACTGCTATTACCCAGCGCGTACCTGTATGCACTTAGGTGTATACGTTGTTTTACAGTATTTATTTTTACAAACCATTTGTGGAGGTTTGTTGGTGTCGCTGCAGGGACTTTGTAGCATACTGATATTTTGCGCCACCAAACATCTATTGTATGTTAGTATATATATATATATATATATATATATATATATATATATATATATATGTAATCAACAAACAGACAAAGTTGTGTCCAGAGCCAGAGGTGCAACAGAGTATCCTACAGTTCAATGATGTCAATGATGAGAAATCCTATAAAGGATGGATGTATCCCTTATTTTGTCTTCTCCTCACTTCACTTTCAATTATTATCCCTTCCAATCCTTCCCCTCTGTTTCTGTTCTTTCTATTCTTTTCTCTTTCATACCCTTCTCTTCTGTTTTATTATTCTATCTCATTTTTCCTTCCATTTTCTTACCTTTCCCTTTCCTTTTCATCTCTTCTCCTGTTTCCTCCTCTCTTCCCTTTCATTCATAGCTCTTCCCATCCTTTCTTTTCATTCCATTTTTTCTTATCTAAATATACTTTACCTTCTCATTTTTTATTTTTGCTTCCTTCTTATCTCTTTCCTCCTCTTCTCTTGTCATCTCTTCCTTTCTCTTCTCTTCCTTTGTTATTTCTTCCCTTCTCATCTCTCCTCTCTTCTCTTCCCTTCCCATCTCTGCTGTTCTCATCTCTTCCATTCTCATCTTTTTTCTCCCGCTTTCTTTTTTGTCTTCTCTTCTTTTCCCTTCTCATCTCTTTCCTCCCTTTCTCTTGTCTTCACTTCTTCTACCCTCTCCTTTAATTTCCATTCCCCTTCCTTATCTTGTCTTGATTTCCCTTTCCTTCTCTTCTCAACTTCTCTTCCCTCTTCAAGTTCTGTCTCTCCCATCTTTTACCTCTCTTCCTATCCATTCTCTCCTCTTCCCTTATCCTATCTCCTCTTGTCTTCTCTTCTCTTCTCTGTCTCCTCTCTTCTCTTAACTCTTCTCCTTCTCCTTCCCTTTCTTGCAATTCCTTTCCCTTACTCCAATCCTGTCTTATCCCTTCTTTTTTACCTCTCTTTCTGTCCATTCTTTTATGTTCTCTTCTCTAATAAACGTAGGGTAACAATAAAAAAATACACGCACGTTCACCTGTCTCATTGTAGCCACAGCCAGTCAATGGCCATATGCTCCATACTGACTTTGTTCTTTTCTCCAGCGCGGAACATTTTCTTTGGGCTTCTTCACCGTGCTCCAGGGCATCTGGCACTCAGTAGGTCTGTGATGTCACAACTCTGGAAGTTCTGGGTCGGCTTCAGGCAATGTAGGTTGTGACATCATGAGGTTGATGTTTATTGTTGCATAAGAAGCCTCCTCATTCCCAGAGGACCTGACAGACCATGAAGAGGACGCAGAGGACGTCACACATCGGAGGAAAGAAGAATGCGGATAACCGGTGAACTGCGGCATTGTTAAACCAGCCCTGTACAATTCAGTAACGTGATTGCGGGCTGGGACCATTTTATTAAAATTGTTGAAAGCAGATTATAAAAAAAAAGTTGGATTCAGCAAATGAAATTTACTTTGGACCAACTCACTGTTCGCTCATTATCACCGATCCTGTGGAGTTGGGAGACCTCCTTTAATAGCAGAGCAGTGCCACCACATGTGCTCCATTATGACTTTGTGAACTTTCCCCCCCACCTCCTAATCCTTTAATTACCCTGTTACTAGGCTACTGGAAAAGGAAGCCCCCACAAGACTCTCCGCAGCCACAGATCCCTGCCATAATACATGTATGCAGCCGGTGGATTCATCTGTAATTTCTGCCGTTCTGGGACTGTACATGCATACATTCTTGGTACAGTATGGGGTCACCTCTATATAAACACCATAACTCTCGTTACTTGCTGCATATTTCATCGCTCCATGTTTATGCAGTGACGGAGGTCTCCAGGGGGAGAGGTTTCACTGGAGATTGCTGCAAAGTACAGTGTTTTATCATTACTGATGTCTCCTATTAACTCATGGCCCAAGAAAAGCAAGAGTCAGCAATGTGATTAGCTTACTGAATAGGTGTCAGCTCGCCCCGAACGGCAACATGGGTCACATTAGCCGTATTATGTAGCACAAATGAGGTCATCTGCGTGTGATATAATGAAGGATGTGTTCTTCTGAGGACTGTTAATATGTATCGAAGAATGGAAACATTTGTTTCTAAAGTTCTGCAATGAATGATACTAACGGCATCACATGCAATGATGGATGCTCCCTACTCCACGTACAATGATGGATGCTCCCTACTCCACGTACAATGATGGATGCTCCCTACTCCATGTGCAATGATAGATACTCCATATTCCACGTACAATGATGAATACTCCCTACTCCACGTACAATGATGGATGCTCTATAGTCCATGTGCAATGATGGATGCTCCCTACTCCATGTGCAATGATGGATACTCCATATTCCACGTACAATGATGAATACTCCCTACTCCACGTACAATGATGGATGCTCTATAGTCCATGTGCAATGATGGATGCTCCCTACTCCATGTGGAATGATGGATACTCCATATTCCACGTACAATGATGAATACTCCCTACTCCACGTACAATGATGGATGCTCCATAGTCCATGTGCAATGATGGATGTGCAGCGCCCCAGAGACCTGGTCGTTGCAGTAGTATCGCTCTGCCACTAAGGGGAGTGATGGTACGTCTGATGGCACTAAAGGAGTTCATCTGACCAGGTATCACCAGCACACATTACACTTCACACTCTGGCCACTAGGGGGAGCAAAGGGTTTTATTTATTAGGCCACTCCTCACACTGGTAAAACTAGGGGTTGGATAGGAAGTTAGTCAGAAGCTGACTGGGTTTTGTTCAGGCAACATCCCGTGGCAGGGGGTGTTGCAGGGGGAAGATTCAGGGGGGTTCCTGTCAGGCGTGGGAACTTGACAGGAACCTAGCAACAAGGATAGAACGTTACGGAGCCGCGCCTGCGCTATCTGTGGCGGCATCCAAAGAAAGGACACTGTTGTGAATTCTGTTGTCGGGCTCCCTCCTGTGGTCATGAATGGTACTTCGGCTGGTTCTGTCCATGGACTTCCTCTGGTGGCTGTGGGTGTTTCTGAGTTTCCTTCCACAGGTGACGAGGCTAAGTCGTTAGTGGGCTGCTCTATTTAAATCCACTTGGATCTTTGCCCCATGCCAGCTGTCAATGTTGTACTATTGGTCTAGTTCGCTCCTGGATCGTTCTGGTTACCTGTTATTTCCAGCAGAAGCTAAGTTCCTCTTTGCTATTTTCTTGTTTGCTATTTTTTCTGTCCAGCTTGCTATTGTGAATATTGCCTTGCTTGCTGGAAGCTCTGGGACGCAGAGGGGCGCCTCCGCACCGTGAGTCGGTGCGGAAGGTTTTTTTTCCCTGCACTCTCTGCGTGGCTTTTTGTAGGTTTTTGTGCTGACCGCAAAGTTGCCTTTCCTATCCTCTGTCTGTTCAGTAAGTCGGGCCTCACTTTGCGATATCTATTTCATCTCTGTGTTTGTGATTTCATCTTACTCACAGTCAATATATGTGGGGGCTGCCTTTTCCTTTGGGGAATTTCTCTGAGGCAAGGTAGGCTTTATTTTCCTATCTTTAGTGCTAGCTAGTTTCTTAGGCTGTGTCGAGTTGCATAGGGAGCGTTAGGAGCAATCCACGGCTATTTCTAGTGTGTGTGACAGGATTAGGGATTGCGGTCAGCAGAGTTTCCACTTCCCAGAGCTTGTCCTGTATTTTTGTAGCTATCAGGTCTTTCCGGGTGCTCTTGACCATCAGGTCCATTCTTGTCCTAACCACCAGGTCATAACAGGACACGAAGCGAAGGATATTGTGGACAGTGAGAAACGAGATCAAAGCACAAAGGAGAGCTAGTAGGAGTCGTGCCCGGAGAACGGCAACATCCTACTGAGGCGCGTAGCCAGTGCCCGGAACACCGAAGAAGTAACTGACTTTATGCTTTACTTCAAATACCACAGGACAGTTAAGTATAGGTTGGCTGTCTACCTTACATCACCTAAGCAGACATAAGGGGCAACGCGTGGAGAGGGGCATCTCTAGGGTCCCGGAAGAGCTCCGAGCCTTCCCGTCAAACGGGTGCATCCTAGCCATAACAAACCTGGGGGACGGAGAATAGAAAGAACTAGAAAGAACTGGAACGAACGAGGACAGAAGTTGTGAGGACTATCCCGAATGCTCAGCAGGGAAGCACTACAACACACAGGCGCTAGTGGTAGGCCATGATTTCCACCTGCAAAGGGAACTCTGGATGTGTCTTCGTACCGGCCGGTCTCAGACAGACCTGTTAACAGTGCTCAGGATTGAGGATCCTGAAGTCTTCAGTAAAGAGGTAAAGAGACTGCAACCTTGTGTTCTCGTTATTGACTGCACCTCACACCATCACCATCTACATTATCGGGAAGAACTGGGGACACATTTCACCTGTGGGAAGTTATACCATCTAGCTGCCATCACATCACCCCAGTGGACCCCAAGCAGCGTCGGTCACCCTGACCGAACACCACAGGTGGCGTCACGAAACCTTGACAAACTACCATCACCCCTTTTATTGGACGCCCCTTAGCAGGGTCACGGACTGGGTCCAGCCATCGTGACAACCCCAGAACTGAGACAGAGAGGACCGGTACCGAGTAACCTGTGGCCCTGTGTCTGGGGGCGCTCTAACTTGACGTCACGAACAGGATCGTACTTAAGCCTGAAGTATCAGGTCATGTGTGCCTTGGAACTCTGATTGAAACGTGTTTGAACTGTGATTAATTGCAAAGACTGTGTATTGCTATTTGCCGCCAAGATTCCCGCCAAAACCGCCACCATTGCCGTGCCACGAGGAGCGCAAGAGAAGAAGAAGGGCGTGGAGTGGGCGTACACAAGCTGAAGAGCGCGAAAGATAATGGCCGCCCAGTCTAAATATTTTTGTACCTTGAGGACGTGTCCGTCAGCAGCCGAAATCTGCCTCCTGATTCTCAATGGAGGGCGGAGACAAAGGAAGCGAAACCGCCCACAAAGGAGAGATCGGGAAAAGGACAAGGAGGGAGAAGAAGTGAGCCACGTGGGAGACGCCATGGCCAGCCGCCCGGGATCGGAGCGTGGGGTCGGAGCCGAGGACTACCCCAGCTACCCAGAGAGATATCGTGGCCAGGCGTCACCTGTTGGCCCCGACTTCCTGCAGGCCAGAGTGGACGAGCTGAGCGATCAACTCCAGCGGCCGCAGCTGACCACTGAGGCCGGGTGGAAAGAGACCGTCATCGGGGACCTCACCAGACGTCTGTCGGCAGCCTTGTCTGGTCCGGAGCAAGAAAGAAGTTCCAGCGCTCTGAAGCCAGAAAGCAAGGCCGTGCCGAAAAGCGAGATGCTGTAAACAGAGATAACAACGCCGCAGCACAAGGCCCTGCAACCAGCGTTCCAGACCCCTGCGGAGACGGAGAAGATCAGCACCGGAGGGACCACATCTGAAGCAGGTATGAGGAACAACCCTGCCCCGGTGACCGACCCCACTCCTGCAACTGCTCCTGCCACAGCTACTGACCCCATTCCAGTGACTGACGTTATCGTGGCCACCGACTGTGCCACGCTGCGCATTGATGAAAAAAGAGATATGCAAAGCCATCAGACCCCCATTTGGAGTGAGGGAGCCCCCTATGTGGCACCTGGAAGCCAACAGTATCCAGCTGGGCTACCTCGACCGGTGCTACCCCCTGAGTTACAACAATAAACCTTGGAGAACCGAAACTGTACATAGTTAACTGTTTCCTGCTCTTTTGCTGCTTTAAACCCCTCTAGGGTTATTAAATCCTAGCCATAACAAACCTGGGGGACGGAGAATAGAAAGAACTAGAAAGAACTGGAACGAACGAGAACAGAAGTTGTGAGGACTATCCCGAATGCTCAGCAGGGAAGCACTACAACACACAGGCGCTAGTGGTAGGCCACGATTTCCACCTGCAAAGGGAACTCTGGATGTGCCTTCGTACCGGCCGGTCTCAGACAGCCCTGTTAACAGTGCTCTGGATTGAGGATCCTGAAGTCTTCAGTAAAGAGGTAAAGAGACTGCAACCTTGTGTCCTCGTTATTGACTGCACCTCACACCATCACCATCTACATTATCGGGAAGCCCTGGGGACTCACTTAGTCTGTGGGAAGGTATACCATCTAGCTGCTATCACATCACCCCAGTGGACCCCAAGCAGCGTCGGTCACCCTGACCAAACAACAGGTGGCGTCACGAAACCTTGACAAACTACCATCACCCCTTTTATTGGACGCCCCTTGGCAGGGTCACGGACCGGGTCCAGCCACCATGACAACCCCAGAACTGAGACAGAGAGGACCGGTACCGAGTAACCTGTGGCCCTGTGTCTGGGGGCGCTCCAGATGCTCCCTACTCCACGTGCAATCATGGATGCTCTCTACTCCACGTACAATGATGGATGCTCCCTACTCCTCGTGCAATGATGGATGCTCCATATTCCACGTACAATGATGAATACTCCCTACTCCACGTACAATGATGGATGCTCCCTACTCCACGTGCAATGATGGATGCTCTCTACTCCACGTACAATGTTGGATGCTCCCTACTCCACGTGCAATGATGGATGCTCCTCACTCCACGTACAATGATGAACACTCCCTACTCCACGTACAATGATTGATGCTCCCTACTCGACGTGCAATGATGGATACTCCCTACTCCACGTACAATGATGGATGCTCCATAGTCCACGTGCAATGATGGATGCTCCCTACTTCACGTGCAATGATGGATGCTCCCTACTCCACGTGCAATGATGGATGCTCTCTACTCCACGTACAATGATGGATGCTCCCTACTCCACGTGCAATGATGGATACTCCATATTCCACGGACAATGATGGATGCTCCCTACTCCACGTACAATGATATATGCTCTCTACTCCACGTGCAATGATGGATACCCCCTACTCCACGTGCAATGATGGATACTCCTCACTCCACGTACAATGATGAACACTCCCTACTCCACGTACAATGATTGATGCTCCCTACTCGACGTGCAATGATGGATACTCCCTACTCCACGTACAATGATGGATGCTCCATAGTCCACGTGCAATGATGGATGCTCCCTACTTCACGTGCAATGATGGATGCTCCCTACTCCACGTGCAATGATGGATGCTCTCTACTCCACGTACAATGATGGATGCTCCCTACTCCACGTGCAATGATGGATACTCCATATTCCACAGACAATGATGGATGCTCCCTACTCCACGTACAATGATATATGCTCTCTACTCCACGTGCAATGATGGATACCCCCTACTCCACGTGCAATGATGGATACTCCCTGCTCCACATGCAATGATGAATACTCCCTACTCCACGTGCGATGATGGATGCTCCCTACTCCATGAACAATGATGGATGCTCCCTACTCCACATACAACGATGGATGTTCCTTATTCCATGTACAATGATGGATACTCCCTACTCTACATACAATGATGGATGCTCCCTACTCCACGTAAATACCTTATCGTGGCTTCCAAGTACATATGAATTGGCCAATTTATGCGCTAAAGTTTTTCATATTTCATTTTTCATATTTTTCATAGTTTTCATATTTCTAATGCTGTATGCAATTCAATGTTCATGTCTGCATGCTATGGTGCAACAGTGTGCTGCCTTTTTGTTTGAGACTATATGAGTTGGTGACTCTAGGTTCAGCACCTGTTCACACTCAGTCTAAGTTTGGATGTGATGGTCAGTTTTTTTATGTTTCTACTCCACGTACAGTGATGGATGCTCCCTACTACTCATACAATGATGGATGCTCCCTACTCCATGTGCAATGATGGATGCTCCCTACTCCATGTACAATGATGGATGCTCCATACTCCACATACAATGATGGATGCTCCGTACTGCACGTAGAGTGATGGATGCTCCCTACTCCTCGTACAATGATGGATGCTCCCTACTCCATGTGCAATGATGGATGCTCCCTACTCAATGTGCAATGATGGATGCTCCCTAATCCACATACAATAATGGATGCTCCATTCTCCACGTGCAATGATGGATGCTCCCTACTCCACATACAATGATGGATGCTCCCTACTCCATGTACAAAGATGGATGCTCCCTACTCCTCGTACAATGATGGATACTCCCTACTCCATGTACAATGAAGCATACTCCCTACTCCATGTACAATGATGGATGCTCCCTACTCTATGTGTAATGATGAATACTCCCTACTCCACGTGCAATGATGGATGCTCCCTACCCCATGTACAATGAAAGATACTCCCTACTCCATGTACAATGATGGATTCTCCCTACTCCACGTGCAATGATGGATACTCCCTACTCCATGTACAATGATAGATGCTCTCTACTCCACGTACAATGATGGATGCTCCTTACTCCATGTACAATGATGGATACTCCCTACTCCACGTACAATGATGGATGCTCCCTACTTCATGTACAGTGATGGATGCTCCCTACTCTTCGTACAATGATGGATGCTCCCTACTCCATGTACAAAGATGGATGCTCCCTACTCCTCCTACAATGATGGATGCTCCCTACTCAATGTACAAAGATGGATGCTTCCTACTCCTCCTACAATGATGGATGCACAATACTCCAAGAACAATTATAAATACTTCCTACTCCATGTGCAATGATGGATGCTCCCTTCTCCACGTGCAATGATGGATGCTCCCTACTCCAAAATACAAGGATGGATGCTCCCTACTCCTCTTACAATGATGGATACTCCCTACTTTACATGCAATGATTAATACTCCTTACTTCATGTACAATGATGGATACTCTCTAATCCATGTACAATAATGGATGCTCCCTACTCCACATGCAATGATGGATGCTCTCTACTCCAAGTACAATGATGGATGCTCCTTACTCCATGTGCAATGATGGATACTAAAAAAGGGGGTTGAGTTCCAGCTCCTTAAAATAATTATTTTATTGATGCCTTTAAAAACATATTGTACACGGTGTACATTCTCCCTCCAGTATGTGCCGATGGATAGCAGAGACACGGCGACGCGTTTCGATCAAAGGCTTTGACAAAGATCGTTTGATCGAAACGCGTCGCCGTGTCTCTGCTATCCATCGGCACATACTGGAGGGAGAATGTACACCGTGTACAATATGTTTTTAAAGGCATCAATAAAATAATTATTTTAAGGAGCTGGAACTCAACCCCCTTTTTTTCCTATGGAATACTACGCTTGTCGGCAGCGGAGTTCCGAGCACCTGTGGTGAAGACTGGTGAGCTGTCTTATGTTTTATGTTTTGTTATTAAATGATGGACACTCCCTACTCCACGTGCAATGATGGATGCTCTATATTCCATGTACAATGATGAATAATCCTTATTCCACGTGCAATCATGGAAACTCCCTACTCCATGTGCAATGATGAATACTCCCTACTCCACGTACAATGGATGCTCCCTACTCCACGTACAATGATGGAAATTGCCTACTCCACGTGCAATGGTGGATGCTCTCTACTCCATGCATGATGATAGATACTCCCTATTCTATGTACAATGACGGATGCTCCCTACTCCACTTGCAATGATGGATTTTCCCTACTCCATGTGCAATGATAAATATTCCCTACTCCATGTGCAATGATGGTTTCTCCCTACTCCATGTGCAACGATGGATACTCACTACTCCATATGAAATGATGGATACTCCCTACTCCACGTGCAATGATGGATACTCCCTACTCTATGTGCCATGATGGATACTCCCTACTCTATGTGCCATGATGGATACTCCCTACTCCACGTGCAATGATGTATACTCCCTACTCTACGTGAAATGATGGAAACTCCCTATTCCATGTGAAACGATGGATACTCCCTACTCCATGTGCAATAATGGATACTCCCTACTCCATGTGAAATGATGGATACTCCCTACTCCACGTGCAATGATGGATACTCCCTACTCCACGTGAAATGATGGAAACTCCCTACTCCATTTGAAACGATGGATACTCCCTACTCCATGTGCAATGATGGATACTCCCTACTCCATGTGAAATGATGGAAACTCCCTACTCCAAGGGCAATGATGGATGCTCCTTACTCCATATACAATAATGGATACTCCCTACTTCACGTGCAGTGATGGATGCTCCCTACTCCATGTGAAATGATAGATACTTCGAGCACCGTGTGCAATGATAGATGCTCCCTGCACCGTGTGCAATGATAGATGCTCCCTACTCGATGTTTAACGACAGATGTTCTCTGCATCATTTGCAATGATAGATGCTCTCATAACCAATTTCCAAAAATTAACAAAATAAGAAATGATAGCTAAGTTCACATCCAAACAGCCAGCACCAGTAACAGTGCTTTTTAGTGACGTGATGAGTATGGATGTTGAAAGTGACTAAAATGAGGTACCATTGTTAGATGGACAGTCACAGTTACAGTACATGTGTGGGTTTGGGGGAATTTTGTATTTTGAAAAAAACAATTCCTTCTTCACAAAAATAATTGTGCAAGAAATGCAAAATCTCTGTACAGACCTTTGCGCATAGTCTCTCACTGACACTGATTTCTGTTTGTTTGTTTGTTTTTCTTTTATTGTGCTGTCTTGCTACTGCTTTCTAGTACATTAATGATAAGGAAAAAAAGTGGAACTGTAATTCTAATGTAGCAGGACAGATGCCGCTACACTACATCACTGACAAATCTTTCAACATGGCACTGCTGCTGGCACCTCCACTCTCATCTTCTTCACTGATGCAGTTGGACAACACATTACTGTCTGTTGTATTAGTCTAATATTTAGAGATTTCTTCTCATATCTCTGTTGCTGAGCTGTGATTTCTTTCACTATTCTAAACTTAACCTAAATTGGATACTGCTTTCCCTGCCTTGGCTTTTATACAGGCTATGATAGTCCCTCCTGGCTGTGCTATGCCATGTGATGGCCGCAAGACGTTATGGGAAAGCCCACATTGTCTTATCTAAGGTCATGTCAGTCTTCTGTGATTTATTGTAATCTTGTGTAATGTGTAAAATGGCGGCAGGTATGTTGTTTGTGATTCGTGCAAATCAAATTGCAAATTGTTAGAATTTAACGGGACTTGCACATTTCATAAAATTCCGCTCAAGTTTGAATTTCTATCAATTTGATTCTATCATCTCTACCAATGATAGGTCTTCTCAACATGTGCAATGATAGATACTTCCTACTCGATGTGCAATGATCAGTCTGCTCCACATATGCAATGGTTTCCTATGAATGGAGCAAATTTAGCATTTCAGCTCCTGTGATGATCTCCTGATGAATCATAATTACACTTATGGGAAGGACACAACATCAGATGGGCCATTAATGGGAAGGATGACTCATTTACGTAGTAAGTTCTCCCCTCTGACATATCGTCATGTAGACAAGTCATTGGATGACACGTGTGTGTCTGTGCTCAGACCTCCTGCGATGATGGTGATTCTCTGATATTTTATGACTTAACCATTTATTAACTGTTCTTCATCATAATAGAAGCTCAGCTATGAAGAGGGCAAGAAAAGAACCACCAAAATGAAGACCATAAAACAGCTGTAAGGTGGCTCATGAACTACAGACCGTCTTAAATAGTAACCAAGGGACTGAAATAGGATAGATTTAGGTCTTAGATATTGGGGAGTATAGACGTTTGCAAACCTTTTTTGAGTATGTCTAGAATGATAGAATTTATGACTTCTCGAATCTTCAAATGTAATACATTCAGCTTCTCTAGTTTTGTTACATATCTCTTCTATATCCAAGTCTTCACTACTTAAAGTCTGCTATTCAGCTCTGCTGCTTCAAAGTCTCCACTACTCTAGTTTTGTCATTTATCTCTCCTGTATCCAAGTCTTCACTACTCAGCTCTGCTACTTCAAAGTCTCCAGCCACTATTCTAGTTCTGCTTCTCAGTATTACAAGATCCAATCTTCCACTACTCATGTTCCACTGTTCAATCCTGCTACATCAAAGTTTCCTCTACCCTAGTTTTGTCTCCACTAGATAAAGAGGTTGTCCACTACTTTAGCATTGTGGACCTATCCTTGGGATAGGCCATCAATGTCTGATTAGTTGGGTTCACAACCCGGCACCCCAGCCGATCAGCTGTTATCAGTGTCGGCAGCTGCTGGCCGGAAATGCTCCCTTGCGAAGCTGGATGTCTTCTACAAGTGGCCATGGCTGGATGCTGCACATCAGCCTCAAATTCAAATCAATAGGATTGAGTATTTACGGCCAGTATTTCTGACACCGAAAACAGCCATTCAGCGGGGGTGCCAGGTGCTAGATCGTGACTAATCAGACCTTGATGACCTGTCCAAAGGATAAGGCATCAATGCTAAAGTAGTATACTATCTCTTTAAGGTCCACTGCTCAGTTCTGCTATATCAGTTCAGCTTCACTGCAGCAGCTCAGCTACAAGTTTGGTACCATTACATTACTAGGTCCACTCTGCTTCACCAATGCCACCTGTTCATGCTGATTAAGACTCCTCATCAGGATCAGATGCTTCAATGATCCACTTCACCAGGTGGGACATGACAACAACCTTGCAATTGCTCTTGATTAACAATCTTCTACTGTTTCTTGCATACAGCTTCCATCCAGCTCCATGCATCTTCTTGATTAAAGACTGCTAACAAATAAAGATGAGCAAATCGATTTGATGCAAACTGACTTTGTGTTGAATGAATTGCCCAAAAATGCCCACTGCTATTTTACACAAATTTTAAGTTTGCATCAGCCACAGAAGACCTCAGCCACAGCCACGTAAGCTCCCTATAATTTTTTGCAGTTATATCATATGGTATAGCTCAGCCAAATGGTTTCAACTATCTAAGCCTGTATAAAAGCCAAGGCAGGAAATGCAGCAGCAAAATTAGGGTGAATCTGGATAGTGAGAGGACGTCAATGCTCAGCAATAGATATAGGTAGAGAAAAACCATAAAACACTGAGTAAACATTACAGGTATTGTGTGACAGAATAGCAGTGATAAACAACTACCATTCAACTACTGATTCAACTGCACACGGGCCTGTGAAGGAGAAGGGCCACGTTACATTACAAGTGTAAGGTGAATTTTTGATGCAATAAAAAGTTTTGCGGTTCTTGCAACTTGCGGCAATTTATTATTATTTTTAAATTCAACAAAGCCAGTGAATTAGAAATTCAGAATGTTTGTTCTTTTCCACAAAGTTCCAATGTGATCCGACGTTGCTGTTTTTGTGTTACTCCGCTCCGTTTGACCCCTCTTCTTTATAACCTGCTAGAAAAGGCAGACGGGACGTGACTGCAGGATCTGACTACAAGGCGTTTGTAGTCTGTAGTCATAGCGATACATAAAGGAGGTCCACACAGCACCATTTGGAAAGTTAATTTTTGTTTCTAATTGGCCATCATATTGAATATGACCCACGGAATCCTATGTATATCGATACAATGTAATTATTTGTGTTTACTTTCCTTATACTCCAGTGAATCATTACAATTTCTTAAACATTTCATTTTGGAGCCGTTTTCCCTGTAGGCTTTAATGCAATGAGTAAAACACATTTTAATATTATTTTTTTTTCTAGTGAAATTATTTCTCTGCAGTGTGAACTTTATAGAATTAAAATGGAAATTGAATTATAGCAATAACCCGTGCTCATTTTTATCATCAAGCTGCTGCACAAAAGTGCAATTATCTCACATTGTGACTCCAGCCATGCAACTGGGAGACGGCACTGGAAAAGACGGAAGGTAAAGAAAGATTCCTCCTGAACATAAAACCATTGCAGTGACACAGACGACTAGGGACCTTTTTTTCCTCCAAGAGCTACAAAGGAAATCTTCTTCGCTGGTGTTTTTGTGCTTCTTTTTTTGAAGGGGCCTCTCCCATTGGCATCTCCGCTCTATTCTTTGAAGTATATAGAGCAGGCGGCTTCCAAATTAAGAATGAACTTGCTACTTCTTTTAACCCCTTCAACCTCTGAATCCTGAAGTGGTGACATATAGCAGAACATGTGCACAGCAATGTAGGTTTGACATTGCTGTGCATGATATTCATTTCTCGTGGCGCCTTTACAGGGCTTGGCAAATCTAGAGTATCTCTTGCTATGGAGAACCAAGACAGCTAGAGGTTAGTGAATCAAATTGACAACTAATTTTACAAAAAAATTAGAATCTGCTGAGAATACAGTGGGGAAAAAAGTATTTAGTCAACCCCCCAATTGTGCAAGTTCTGCCACTTAAAAAGATGAAAGAGGCCTGTAATTGATATCATAGGTAGACCACAACTATGAGAGTCAAAATGAGAAAACAAATCCAGAAAATCACCTTGTCTGATTTGGAAAGATTTATTTTGCAAATTATGGTGGAAAATAAGGGAAGGGAGTGTGACTGCAGGATTAGGCTTGTTTGCATTCTACAACCATGGAGACACAGATTTGCATAGGTTCTGCATACACAAAACGGTAATTTATATGACTATTTGAAATCTTTGTTTTGTTTTTTTTTGTAATAAAAGGTATGGTAGCAACTAAAATTGATTGGATAGTTCTACAACATCCTCCAATCATATCACTGCTCACCTCACCAATAATTTCCATTGTTCCATTGAAGGAGGCACCAATTCCATTTTTTTTAGATACATGACCACCGATCCATGTGGTTGGCTGCAAAAAATAGATAACTGGAAATGGCCATAATCTGGGGTACATACTAGCTATTCTCACCACCTATAAACCATATGGGCCTATGGCTCAAGCGGAGATGAATCTGGTAGTATCCACCAAGAGAGGAACCAATATCTTTCCATCATGCAGTGCATCTGACCACTGCAGCCATCAAACGGCTGGAATGGGATGTCATCCACGGCACATCTGATGGTTTCTAATTCCTTCCTCCTGACCGCTGCAGCCAATCACAGACCTAAATGATTGTGAAGACACGAGGGTCTGTGGGTGCTCTTGTCTGTCTTTAGAAAGATTGCATGGACCAGGGCTCAGCTCACTGAACACCTGTAACTCCTTTCCCGTGGCCAGAACACTACTCAGTCGTTATTGGATCACCAACAGTCAGTAATATATAGTACAGTCCCAGCAAGAGCACAAGATGGTGCAAATAACAGAGTTCTGCTGGCTTGCCAGGGATTAGAACGTCCGTGACTTCAGTGCATCCAGGGACAACTGCCCCAAACAGTAGCACCCGCTTGTTACACCCGATCCGGTCCCTGTACCTTTGCGGTGTCCCCGTCAGTACTCCTGCTCTGTGCCGGCTCCATGCTGTCCTGACACAGCCTCTGCTTCCCCTTCCTCCTCTTCTTCCTGGCACGCAGCCAGCAGGTTCTTGGGCTGTGTGCATAGGTCGAGCACGCGCTCCCTCCCGGTCTCTTAAAGAAACAGCGCACATTTTCCAAAAAGGGCTTCTGACCAATGGTGTGTTAATGATCATTATTTCTAGCTTCTCCTCCATAGGGAGGGTGGCGGACCAACAAATATCCTCTGTTGTTAACTTCCGGTTCCTGCTAACATGTGCTTCTGAAGTTCTCTGCCAGTGCTCTGCTTACACTGTTTTTCTCCATAGACTCTCTGCTACCCATTACCTGTCTTTCCTGGATGACCTCCGATCTGCCTACTCCAGTTCTGTCTTGTCCCGCCATTCAGTTACTCGTACCTCTGAACAACGTCAGTACCACCAGAACCAGCTTTTACCCATACATCCGGTACCTACCGGTTAGCGCCATGTCACCTGCTAACCCTGCTTGTCTGTCTATCCCGCTGGGTCAGCTACCCCGAGTCCGGGGTCTAACTAGAGGTAGCATCCGTGTCCCCCAGGCATCCCATTCTGACCCTGTTCGAAGGTTCTTACCAAGGGCATCTAGGGCTCCCATAGTCATACCACCTTCGGAGCCCCCGGACAGTTGTCCTGAGGTTCAACGTTAAACCATAATAAAAACGAATGTGAACTTCACCATATATGCCTCTGTTTACATTCGTTAAACCACTTTTGGCCAGCACTCAGAGAGAGGAGGTAGTGGCAAGCTTAGGAAGCTCGAACCTTGGTTCCTGGGATGATGTCCTGCAGAGTCATACTGCTGATAGTTGCAGTGCCCTTTTATATCCCATAGCTCTCTCTTCAGGGCATTGTCCCAAAGGATTGGGAGATGGAGGGGGGAGGTAATCCTTCATTGTTTGATTGTTCAATTAGACTGCGTATTTGTCCTCTATGTTGTGCAGGTTGGTACACTGCACGGAGTTGATGCAATTCGTAATCAGCAGGCATTCCACAAATCGTCATACAACAGGGGTCAATAGACAGACTCACATGAAACAATGGCTTATGTCCCTTAACCATCTGAATAATGTAACAGCACATCTGGCATAATTAAGAATAATTTCCCTTCGCACCAGTGGCCAGATTATGTCAAAATTATGTCATTGCTTCCTGAAAAGCCTCTACTGGACATAAAGCACATGCACTGCCACATAGAAATGGGGAATTGGACATAGGATGGATGAGGGATACAAGATTTGGAAAGACAAGCTATGAGCCTTCTATCTTGGTAGCATCATCCGTTCCCACCTATTCTAATTTATTCTATTGGTTTTATTTCCCCATGTAATCTGCTATTCTAAAAGTGGTAAATCATGAATTGTGATGAATTATTTCTGAAAATTAGATAATTACGTTTACAAAACAGTTCTGTGTGTATTCGACATTCAGCTCTCGGCATCATTTCACATATACATGACATCCACCCAACTGATAAATCCATTAAATGCCTGTATTCTGTTTCCTACAGGCTGTTAAGTGCAGCGGCCCCTCTCTCGTTGATGGCGCAGAGTCAGCATGTTAACAAGTATCATGTCTCCTCTTATATTCCATCTGTGAGGATGACGTCTCATTTTAATAATGACCTTTGTAGGGATTTGTAAATCTTTGATCTTTTTTTCCTATTCTATATTTGCATTTTTGTGAGCTCATCACTTAGGAACGTTGCAAGGTGCAGAGGACCCCGGGGTCTAGGATCAGAGTAATTTTAATTCTAAAATGCCCCCGTGCTGGACTGTTATCTACAGAATAAGGATAACTTTGTGTTGTATATTGATGTAAGATATTGCAAAGCCCCCAAAAATCCCCAAGCAATTTAGTGAAGGATATATTAATGGATAACAAGCAAAAATACAAGGTGCAGTCAACATGGACATTGTTGTAGACGGTGAACAGCGTGAATCTTGACTTTGGATCTCCAGTGGTCACATTACGTACAATCATTCATACATCGTATATGCTTAGAGCAGAGAAAGACCTTTGTAAACGTATCTAGGCCTACTAGGTATCTCTGCTATGCATGCACAAAAAGACATAATTCATTCTACATCTGAGGTGGTCAGGAAATTGACGGTGCGGGAGGGTCTGACAGCTGAGAAGCCCAAGGTGATCAGGGGAAAGCCTAGCCTAATGATATTCGTAGAAAGATTATATTATAACCAATTGTCTACCTGCACAGAAAGTTAGTTAATTGGTAAATTATTATAGAAAGTATATAGAGATTTGCATTTTCTTAGCTTTCCACTTTTCTTATGCTATCTAGAAATATGTGGCATGAAATAACAAGCTTTGGGAAAAAACTTGATTTTGTGATACACTGTTGGGAGATATTTAAGCTGAAAGTATCTATGCTTAGCCATAATGTGGTTGATGATGTGATGTGAATTGCGGTCTATCAAAGGTTTTGCTATCATGCTGCATTAATGTATCAACTTTTAGAGATGAGTGACTCGATATTATGCAAATCAAATTTGTTTAGAATGTTTAGGAATTTGCTGACCCCTGAAAATTTGAACAACATGCGAATCGCTTTGTGTGAATTACCTAAAATGCATAGTGATATTTTTACATATTGCAGAAGATTGCATCAACTAAAGAAGGCCAAAACTACCTCAATCAGTAGGGCTTCCGCATAATGCATTACAACTACCATAGCAAGTATAAAAGTACAGGCAGGAAATGCAGCAGCCATTTTAGGTTGAATTTGCATAGTGAGAGGACAACATAGCTTAGCCAAACAGATAGGGAGAAAACGTCATAAAAAAAGTAAAGAAGATTAATGTGTGAAGAAAAGAGAATAATACAGATGAAATTTAAATGAAGAGAAATAGGAGAGTCACTGTACCTGTGAGGCAGGACAGTCACTGTGTCTGTGAGGTAGGATAGCCATGGTGTCTGTGAGGCAAGGGAGCCACTGTGTTTGAGAGGCAGGAAAGTCACTGTGTCGGTGGGATGGGAAAGCTACTGTGACTGTGAGGTGGGAGAGTCACTGTGTCTATGAAAGTGGAAAGTCACTGTTTCTGTGAGGCAGTAGAGTCACCATGTCTGTGATGCAGGAGAATCACTGTGCTGAGTCAGGAGAGTCACTGTACTGTGAGGTGGGAGAGTCCCAGTGTCTGGTGGCAGGAGAGTCACTGTGCTGTGAGGCGCGAGAGTCACTGTGTCTGTGAGGCATGACAGTCACTGTATCTGTGAGGCTGGAGAGTCACAGTATCTGTGAGGCTTGAAAGTCATGGTGTCTGTGAGGCCAGAGAGTAACAGTGTCTGTGAAGTGGTAGAGTCACAGTGTCTGTCAGGCAGTAGAGTCACAGTGTCTGTGAGGCTGGAGAGTCACGGTATCTGTGAGGTGGGAAAGCCACTGTATCTGTGAGGCTGGAAAGTCACAGTGTCTGTGAGGCAGGAGAGTCACAGTGTCTGTGAGGCTGGAGAGTCACAGTGTCTGTGAGGCAGGAGAGTCACAGTATCTGTGAGGCAGGAGAGTCACAGTATCTATGAGGTGGGAAAGCCACTGTGTCTGTGAGGCAGGAGAGTCACAGTGTCTGTGAGGCAGGAGAGTCACAGTGTCTGTCAGGCAGTAGAGTCACAGTGTCTGTGAGGCTGGAGAGTCACAGTGTCTGTGAGGCAGGAGAGTCACAGTATCTGTGAGGTGGGAAAGCCACTGTGTCTGTGAGGCAGGAGAGTC